>NC_143482.1:14864272-15018415 GCF_027475165.1 Benincasa hispida
TTCTTCTATCTAGTATGCATAATTATAAAATTATATATCTATTTTTAACTCTTTTAAAAACTTCATATTGATAAAACAATGTAAATATTTTAGATGTACATATTAATCATAAATAAATGAAGAAAAATAACAAAAGTAAGGCTCAGATTTTGTTCATATTGAACTTTACTATGAGTGTCTGTTGGCCTTGACCTCTGGCCCGCTTCCCTCAAGTATGGTTTTGATCTTGTTTGAACTGACGTGTGCAGGAGATAGTCGCACGAGTATGGTGTTGAGCCTATTCTACTCTGATGTTTAAGTTAGCATTAGAAGTGGCTAATTCATCTAAACACGAAAATGAAATAAGCTCGGATCTCTCCTTTGGAAATTATTGACTCTCAATCGGACTATATCTATGTCAATCCTCTAATACATGCACACGGTTGCATGTGACGGTAGGTGTATTAGAGAAATTTATGGCACTCAAGATTGTAGAGTGTGAGACCGGCCTCTACTCCTTTATTTCTTGATTAGTATATATTAAAAATATTATTATTATTATTATTCTTACTTGTATCATTAAAAAAAACATTCATGGAGAGTTTTAGTTTTTAAAATTTTAGAAGAATAATAATAATAAAAAAATTTATACCCATTTTCCAACCATAACTTTGAATTTTGAAATAATTTTGAAAAAAAATCTTTAAAATATCCTTGTTAAAATAAAAATGAGAATTGATGCAGAAATTAAGTGCATACAAGAAAATAATTTAAATATTATTTTCCATTCAATTTTCAGACAAAAAGTGTGAAAAAAACATATTGTGTTATATAAAATTTAAACTCGAACCTTGTTGAACAGTAGGCAATTAATGTACCCACTAGACAGACACCCTCACACTGGAGCAAGTGCGCGCTTGTGGAACAAAAAACAAAAAATATTTTTTAAAACGCTTTTTTTGATTTTCAAAATTCCTTAATAGTTTTTAAAATAGTTTTAAATTGAAAAAACAGAAAATCAAATTGGATACCAAACAAACCCACTTTTCAAAAACTAAAAATAAAAAATTAAGGCATCGTTTGGTAACCATTATATATATATATATATATATATATATATATATATATATATATATATATATATTATTAAGTCTATCGACACTATTTTTACCTCCAAATATCTTCTTTTATTATCTACTTTTTATCAATGGTTTAAAAAATAGTCAAAATTTGATAATTAAAATAAGTAGTTTTTTTTAAAAAAATTAATTTGCCTAAAAATTCAATTCTTATATCTAAGAAAGATACACATCATTGTAAAAAGAGAAAAAAATAAACTTAATTTTTAAAAACTAAAAATAAAAAGCAAAATAGTTTTCAAATGGGATTAAATGAATATCAAACCACCCTAATTAAGTTACTAAGTTTTGAATCTCTATTTATGATATTTTATGAGATAAATCAAATCACTATCATCGTATATATATATACTAGAATAAGATATTCTCAATACATATCAAAATCGAATATCTATTCACTTTTAATCAAAATAAATTCCCATTTTCCATAGTCAAATCACGAAGTTATTCCATAGTGAAGAATTTTGTCACTCTCCTATGTGTTTGTTCTAGTGTAAATTTAAAATTATTAAAATTAATTTTATTATATTCATAATGAATGTGAAACATATTTTTAATCACTCAAAATTAATTTAATATTCATTTTTACACTTTTCATATCATCAAGATTGATTTTGAATGATTAAAAACATATTTTAGGGTAATTTTAAAAACGACAAAAAATGATTATAATCCTTTTAAAATCACTCAAAACATATTCTAACATTATTGACAACACATACACAACATCATTGATTCACACCATTAAATTATAAGTAATATTTGAGTGCAAGATGCATCCATCTCGGTTCATCTCTACTGATCACAAAGAAGGAAATATTTCAACTCATCTATCTTATAAAGAGTGTGAGCCCGCTTGATTTTTCCAATATGGGATTCTCAACATTAAGTACATCGTCTATCATTGTGCAGATCACCAAATTGTCCAATCGTAATTTTTCATGTTGAAGATTTTTCTCTTTTTTAAAAATTATTTTAATTTTTTGTGTGTGAGTGATAAGAGGGGAGTCATAACTCATAAATATAGATGTATTTTAATAACTTTTTAAAAATGATCTTTTTCATAAAAATATTATGTCACGTGACAATTTATAATTAGATATTTGGATAAAGCAAATAACAAATACGAAATGTAGGAAAGAATTATTCTTAAATTATTTTAGTGGTAGAGGGAAAGGTATGAAAATAAGAAATAGATCTAATTAATTATGAAGGGAAGATTAAAATATGGAAATGATAGGTCTATTATTTTATATTTTTTTGGGTAGAAGGAATAATTATGGAAAGGAATCAATTGAATTGGAATGAAACGGTGGGAACCAAAAACCAGAATTGAAGGGGAAAATATTCGAAAGGTTTGAGAGGAAAAGACAGGAACAAAATTGTCAAAAATTAGAAAAAGAAAAAGTAAAATGGTATTAGGTGATTCGCCTACTTTGCCATATTGTGAATTAATTTGTAAATTCGTGGGGTGCTTCTTCGTCTACCTAGCAGCATATAGAGATATATAACACGACTCGAGGCTCATTAATTTTCTTTATTTGAAATTTGATTATTGTTTATAATGATATAAACTTTTACGATTTTGCTTTTTCAACTTTCAGAAAATTTCATATCGATGAAGGTGATTGTTCACGTTTATATATATATATATATATATATATGACACTTTCTCTTCTAACTAATATGAGACGTTTTTTTCACTCTTACTAGGGTTTTGGTGTTCAACTCACCCTATTATGTAAACCATTACAATCTTTATTCAATTGCTTCACCTTGTTGATTTTTTAATATCTTCGATGGCATAATCACATTCGATAATGTCAGTCAATCGTCTATGTGAAGGAATCTAACAATGGAAATGTTGTTTAGCGAGATGAATAATCTAACTAAGGGGATTTGCTCGACCAGTTCGAGCACTCTCCCAACTGATCAGTTGAGTTGGCTTTTTCCTAAGACTAATCAGAACTCCTATTTTAGTTATTGTCACAATCCAAAGGATAGACGATTTTGGTGTAGTAATTTTACTTATAACAATATGCATTTTAATATGTGTTAAACTCAATCTCTCATTCAAACTTCAATGTAGATAATTGGTCAAAAGAACTACAACTAATAACTAATTTATATTTCGCAAATTGGAGATTACAGATATGTTTGGATTGACTTTGAGAAAAAATGTTTTTCAAAAACCAGGTTTATTGAAATATTTTTTTATAAAAAAATGTTTAAAATAAAAATACTCATGTGGTTGGCAACTTTTCTCAAAAGTATTTTCATATATAAGTTTGTTCAATTTGTTATATAATTAAAAATGTTTTTATTAATGTCGAATTGATTACTATAAAAGATGACTATAAAATACATTGAACTAATAATTTAAAATAATGGTCGTCGAGTTAGTCATCTAAGATGGTCACCACTAGAGTGGTGGTGGTTGCTGAAGGTGGTGGTGATTGAAATTGGCTGACAACGATGGAGCTAGAGATGGTGGTTAGAGTTGGCCACTAAAGGTGGTGGTCAAAGGTGATGATAGGAGTTGGTTGGCGGCATCGGTGGCCAGAGTTATCAACAAAGGGTGATGGTAGCCATGACACAACGTAGTGAGAGTGAGGTAAATGACATTTGAGGGTGTTTTGGTAATTTTAAGAATTATATAAATTAGATAGAGATTAACCAATAAACACTTAAATATCTTTTGTTTAGAAAAAGTCGATTTCAAGAATTTATCCTAAACCAACTTATTTCAAAAACTCATTTTTTTCAAAACCTAAATTGAGTGGTTGTCAAACACTTTAATTTTTTCCAAACGTTTTTTCGAAAAAAATTAAATACATGAAAAATCGAACCAAGTACACGATCTGCATTTAAAATATTTGAAGACTCATTTTCTGCTCTTCAAGAATTTAGCAACCTATGAGATAGAGAATTTAGAACTTAAAGTCTTAGTCATGGGTATATGACACAGCCAATCGATTGATATGCTCAACTTGACTAAAAGATTAAGATTTAAGGGCTAAACAAACTAAAAGTTAAAAAATAAAATAAATAATCTAAAATTAAAATTAATGTACTAATTAAAAAAAAAGTAGGTTAAAGCTTATAAATATTACCATATAACAACCAAAATAAATAGAGGGGGAACTTTTAGTTTTCAGCATCATAAATCTACATATTGTCTTAAGTTTTTCTTTAAAGGAAAAAAAAAAAAAGTGAACCCTCTTTATGTCAACAAAAAAGTCCAAAACATAAATAACATGTTTTTTTTTAAGAAAAAGGTTTTATCATGTAATTAATAATTCTTTTAATAATTCTTTAAATTACAATTTGAATTTCAACAAAATATTACATATCTTGTGAGGTAAAGAATTCAAACTCATAACCTTTTAGAGAAAATAAAATACAATTTTGTAATCACTAAATTAGATTAATGTTGGCTAGACTATAAATTGATATGAATATACTATATTTAGTTGATTAAAACTATATATATAGAGAGAGAGAGAGTTGAGAAAAAAGATACAATATCTTTTTTGTCCATGTGTTTTCAATTTAGTTTTTATTTCATCTCCATATTTTAAAATATTACATTTTTAGTAATTAAGTTTTGAGTTTGGATTCAATTTAGTCTTTTCAAAATATTACAATTTTCCTCTTGAGATTCGAGTTTTCTTTCAATTCAATTTAATATCTATTAATTAATTTAAAATAATTACGAAGTGAAAATTGAAAGTTAGTTTTAATGATAAGGAGAAATAGTGAAACTTAATCAATTGCAATTTATTTAAATTACAACTAAAGATTGAACAGTGATTATTTAGTAAAAAATCGAGATTAAGAATGTTTTGAAACCTAGAGACCAATTGGAACAAAACTCAAATATGGTGAAATTATAACATTTTGAAACTTTATGATTAAACTGAAACCAAATACAAAATTTAAAAACTAAAAATAACATTTCAAAGCCTATGGACCAAAAAGATATTTTTTCAATATATATATATACACATAAATTGTTATAGTTTTTTTTTAATAAAAAATACTTGGTAAGTAACAACCATATATATATATAAGAAAAATAATAATAATGTTGAAAAATAAACTCATTTTAAGAACAATGATTAAAAAGAAGGAATAAAAATAGTAAAGAAATAAAGTGGAAAACAACTAAAAGATGGGAGGGGAAGCAAAGCAATGAGGGTTGCCCAAAACCATGGAATGGGTTTCCCACTTTCTAAGAGCATGCCACAAAAGTATATATTTTTCCCAAACTCACCTCTCAATTAAATTGACAATTCTTATTTTACCAAAAAAAAAAAAAAAAAAAAAAAAAAGGAAAAAGAGAGTTTAGAAAGTGATATCCAATAATAGTCAAGTGTAAAGACTTTTATCAAAACTAAAACGTCATCGTTTCTACCACCTTTAGCCTTTAACCCTTCAATACATAATGTATAATTTTAATTTCACAAATGTGTTTTCAAATATAGCAAAATAAGCTAATTTATTTACAGATATAGCAAGTATTATTTTCTATCAATGATAGACATTGATAGACATCTATCGATATCTATCACTAATAAACAGTAACATTTTTTAATATCTAAAAATATTTCCAACAGTTTTGTCATTCACACCCTATATATATATATACTACACGAATTAATCAACTACGACTCCATGTTTAAAAACAAGTTTAAAAGGCATTTCATCATTTTTCTCTTATTACTTCAAATATTTACATGATATTTTAAAGGGTTGTTTTTAAATATTAAAAAATAAATAAACTAAAATATTTATAAGATATAGCAAAATTTTAGAACTATCAAAGATAGACACTGATAGACTTCTACCCGTGTCTATCAATATCACTGTCTATCAATCAGTGTCTATCAGCGTCTATCTATCAAGTTCTCAAATTATACTATATTTTGTAAATATTTTCAATAGTTTTTCATCTAAAATAATTTCTCTATTTTAAATTTAAAGAATAATTGAGAATGAGAGAGAAATGATGACTTTTAAAAAATTATTAATTTTAATTTAAAATGTTAAATGATAATAAATTACACAGAATCTTTAAACCTATTGTTAAAAATTTGGGAATTAAAAAGCATTTTAAAGCTTTATGGATAGAAAATAACCTATCACTAAAAACTTAAGGATTACAAAAGTATTTCTGTAAATAATTATAATAATATAAAATTAGTTAAAATACCCCCTTGGTCACATGATTTAATGTTAGTTTCAATTTAGTCTAATTTTAAAAATTTTAAATTTGTGTTTATGATTTAGTTAAGCATTTCATAATCCTTATTTTTAAATTACCAATTGATTTATTTTTTTAAGATAAATTGATCTAAAAAAATTTAAATTTATGGATGAGATAAATTTAATTATACATCATTTAACATTTATAGTTTATATAAGACTAACTTATTTTATACATTAAACATAGTAAAATATATTTAAAAAATCGTATCCAATTTTCAATTTTTGACTATTTACCGTTCAAATAACTTGATAGAAAAGAAATTCAAACAAGTTTAGTGAGAAGAAGTCAGTAGTTCGATAAATTAAATTATGTTTTTTTAAGGAATTAAATTATGTTTTTTTTTTTAATTAGGTTAGACCTACTAAAATATATATTGTAATATATAATTGGTAAGAATATTATTTTAGTCGTCTATACCCTTCCAATTTTTGTCTTTTTTTTGCCAACTATTTTGTCTATTATAGTTATATAATTTCGAAACAACTACTTTAGTGCTTCAAATTTTAAAAGGTGACTATCGGTAAAATTTTGACAATAAAAACTTTTTAATATAAATCTCAAGAATTTCATTGAATTTAATATTAGCTCAAAAAATATATATAAAGGACTATGTTGTACAAAAATTCAAGAATCAAAATAGAAATTTTAAAATAGGTGAAACAATATAACTTTTAATTATGTAATCGAATAATAATACAAAACAATTTTGTTCTATTAAAAAAAAAAAGGATGGTCAATATGTGGGGTATGAGCTTCTAAGTAAAGTTTTTACTTTTTAAATTGTAATGTCTTTAACTAATTGTTGAGTTGTTAAAATAACAAAAAAAATCAAAGTAGGCTTCATTGATGAGATAAAAAGAAAAAGAATTTGAAAACAATGATCCAAGGAAAAACAAAATTGTATTTTATGGTGTTATAATATAAAATACTATATTTACCATAATTTTTTCTAAATGTAAGTCTATATTCTAAAATTTTAAATTTAAGATACCGTTCGATAATTATTTGATTTTAATTTTTTTATTTTTAAAAATCAAGTTTATAAGTACTACTTTTAAGTTTAAATTTCTTCATTTGTCATCTACATTTTACCAGTGGTTTGAAAAACTAAGCCAAATTTTAAAAACTTAAAAAAATAGCTTTTAAAAACTTGTTTTTGTTTTTATTTTTAAAGTTTGATTAAGATTTCAACTATCATAGTTAAGAAAAATGCAAATTATTGTAAGAAAAGTGGAGAAAATAAGCTTAATTTCTAAAAATAAAAAACAAAAAATGAATGTCCTGTTTGGTAACCATTTGGTTTTTAGCTTTTTGTTTTTTAAAATTAAACCTATGGACCCTACTTTTACTTCCAAATTCCTTTTTTATTATTTACTTTTCACCAATGGTTTAAAAAATCAAGTCAACTAAAACAAGTAGTTTTTGTTTTTGAAATTTGACTAAGAATTCAACTATTATATTTAAGAAATATGCATCATCATGGTAAGAAACGTAGATGAAATAGGCTTAATTTTCAAAATCAAAAACAAAAAATTAAGGACTTGTTTGGTAACCATTTGATTTTTGTTTTTGTTTTTGAAAATTATGTCTACTTTATCTACATTTCTTACAATAATTTGCGTACTTCTTTAAGTATAATGGTTGAATTTTTAATCAAATTCAAAAAACAAAAATAACTTTTTGAAAACTATTTTTTTAAGTTCTCCAAAATCGGCTTGTTTTTTTAAACTATTGGTGAAAAATAGATAATAAAAAAAATTGGAAATAAAAGTATTATCCATAGACTTAATTTAAAAAATAAAATAATTATCAAATGCGACCTAAGTGATTACCAAACGAGACTTAGAGTATGAATACACTATCAACCGTTTTTAAAAACAAAAATATTCTTTCTCAAAAATATATATAATAAACATTCGAGTAATTCCAATTGCGTAGTAAACAGGTCTTTAATTATCGCACACTTTGTCCGTGACAATAATATTTTATGAACATCGAATATCATAAAACAAACTTTTAGCTTAAAAAAGAAATTTAAATTTGATTACCATTTTATCTCGATGTAAACAGAAAGTAGAAAACGCCAATGAAGTTTCATCATCGACCTCTCAGCCACGCTTTCACGACTATGGCTGTATATAATACAAATATGACTAAAATATTGTTCAAATTATGAATAAATTACTTTTTAAAAATATATATATATTAGAAAATGACAACTCATAATGAGAGGGTATGTTTTTTCCCCCTCTCTCTCTCTAAGAACATAACCTCAATGAAATTCTATATCAACGATCGCAAATAATCTACAGATATGTAGGTTTTGTTTTTTGTTTTTTTTTTTTTTTTTACAATTTAATACACACATAAAAATTATTTCTCTAATTCTTTAATCTCTTTAGACGATTATTTACATATTACAATGTCCGTTGAATCCTATGATTGAAGTACTACATTCACGAATTGATAATTTTATCTTATTCTAACAGACGATGGTTCATGATACTTCAAATATTAGAGATTGTTTGGTCTAAAGAGTTGAAGTTGGGGAGAATGAAGTTGAAAATATTACTCTTTGTTCGGTTGGTAAGTCCCACGACAAAAAAAAAAAAAGAAAGAAAAAAAAGAAAAGAAGTTAAATTTATGCGGATTAAAATACAATTGAAAAGCTATTATGGGTGGTTGTCAAACACTTCAATTGATTCCAAAATGATTTTTTTTTTAAATAAAATACTTGAAAATGTATTTCAAACACAACCTAAAAATGCTCATTTTAGTTTTGTAATTTTAACTTTGGTTTATTTTGATCATTATACTTCTAAAAAATGACCATTTTGGTTACTTTCATACTCATTTTTATTTTATTCCTAAGAATTTAAATGACTAATTTTTGAGAATTCAACAATCAAAATGAAATAAAGTTGAAAGTATAAAGATAAAAAAATAGCTTTTCGAAAGTATGCCATGTTCGTTCTGCTCGCAACAATCCAATGAGTTCGTCGGGTGAAAAAACATTAGACATTCCATCTTTCCATGAATTTCCCATTTCTCACTCAACGATGGAACGTTGCTTATTTCTTTTTTTAAGGATCGACGAATCAAATGATATTTTTGTTCCAATTTTTGCCTCTTCTTCTCCCTTTGAATTAAACTTTTCCTTGCCATAATGATTCAATTCTTAGTAGTATCAATGATACAAGTCAGATCCCCGACTTGATTTTTTTTTTCCGCATCAAGAATTCAAACAAGATTTGGCCTAATCTAGAACATTTTGAAATTAAAAGGATTAAAAGTAACCAAAGTTAAAATTAAAACTTTTTATTTAAAATATTATAAAATTTGATAAAAAAAAAAAAATTATGATTGAATAATTTGATGGGTTCTACATAGACTGTCGGATAAGTAAATAATTATTTTTCTTTATTTACTAAAAAAAAAAAAAAAGAGAGAGAGACCATCCGAATCGGACGGCGGCAAATAGAAACAAGAAACGACGACGAATCAGGATCTACTCGGAGTTAACTGGTGGCACGTGGCAGTATTTTACGTTGAACCCAAACGCCACGGAAGGGGCAAGAAAACTTCACACGTGTAAAGAAAAGGGAAGATGAAATGGCACTGGTCATTTCTGCCCGTTGATTCATGGGCAAGAGGAGACAAGAACCTCGGAAAGAGAGCTCCCTCCCCTCGTAATTAAAAATTTTAATAAATTAATTATTAATATTATAATACGCTCCAAAAGGGCCGTTTATGTGGGTCCCACTTTCCATGACTTCGGAAAAACTGGGCTGGGCCGTGTGAATTAAGTAGCAAAACGACAAAAGATTGTGATAATTTTTAATGTAAAATACTACTACTAATAATAATAATAAATTTTAGGGGATTTATGACGTCAGCTTGGCGAATGAAGTAGAAACAAACCGTATCCGACCAGTCTTCTCAGGGAGATTGTGGAGAGACTTTGGGATGGGAAGTTTTACCGCCGTTTTAGAGCGCGTGTGAAGCACGCCTATATTTTTTCATTGTCCATGGAGTAGCTTTTGGGTTAAATTTATTTAAAATAGAATAAAATTATAAATTTGGTCTTTGTAGTCGGTGACTTGTAATTTCATGTGTTTATAGTGTAACAAATCTTCATAGATTTTATTTATTTTTTTTTATTTTATTTTATTTTTTTTTATGTTTGGTACATTAAAATCACTTTTAAAAATTCGTTAATTCAAAGTTTATTTTAAAAGCAGTATCCTTTGACTTTTAGATTATCCTAACATCACAGAATTTTTAGTTAATATTTGATTTTTAATTTTATACTAATTTTATATATTTATCTATTTATCACCTAATCAAATCTATTTTATATTTTTGTGTGCTAAATACATCATTTTTTTAAAGTATATCATATTGACTTTTTTTAAATAAAGCTATTTTTCGTAATATTTAAAAAAACAACCTATAACAAACAAAATTTATCATACTAAAAATTATTTAAATTTTAAATGACAAAAAAAAAAAAAAAAACTTGATTATAAGTCTACTTTTGTTATTATATCTAAAATAAACTACTTTTGTATTTATTTACCAAACACTCTAACCTATTTTTTCAAGTTCAAGTTGAAATTTATAAACACTATAACAACTAGGGGAAAAAGATGAATGAGAAATAAACATAGTCATAAATAAGGATTTGAAAGGATGATATTGTATTTAACTATAAGTTATAATAATTATAAACATCGACTATTATAATTGGAGCTTAAAACGTGGGGTGGATTATAGTTCAAACACCCCTTAGAATTTAGGGTCGGTTTGGATTGATTTGAGAAAAAAGTATTTTTCAAATAAAAACTACAAAATAATTTAAATATACTTGAAAAGCTATTTTTAGTGGCTGCCAAACACTCATATTTCTTCTAAATGTACGTCATTATCGTGTGGAAGTTTTCTATATACACTTTAGAGCAAAAGTTTCAAAAGTGTTTTGTACTTTTGCTTACAACAAATAATCATCTAGATTGAACTTTGAAATTAATTTTAAAAACCTATACGAGTAATGTGAATGTAAAAATAACATGAAAACAAATGAGTATATATAGCATAATGTGAATATAAAATTTTAATTAAAAAAATGAATGAAACCTTTTTAATAGAATTTTTGTAAGAGTTGAGATTGAAAAATGAATTTCGAAAATAAGAAAAATAATTACACTTTACAGCAAAAATATAACGATGTAAATTTACATCATTATCGGGTAAATATTATATAGATTTAAAAGTATCAAAACTTAGCTATTTTTAATGGTTGCCAAACACTCAAATTCTTCCAAATTTATATCATTATAGAAATTCTTAGACAATTACGAATTTACATTATTATCGTGTTGAAGTTTTCTATGTCATCATTGATATGCAACTTCAAGAGCTGAATAATCATTTTACTGATACTGAATTGCTTCTTTGTATGACATGTCTAAATCCGAGTAATTCATTTGTTTCTTTTGATAGAAAAAATTTAGTAAAATGCTCAATTTTACCCAAAAGACTTTTCAACTATTAAACTCTCTATGCCTGAGGATCAACTTCCAAATTTTACATTATTGATATGCGTTCAAATATTGAGTTTGTTGAGCTAAAGCGCATATGTGATATTGCAGTAAAAATGGTCATGACGAATATAAACAAGGTATATCAATTAATTTACAAATTACTCACACTGACATTGATTTTACCTGTTGCCACAACTATTGTAGATAGAACATTTTCTGTTATGTATATTGTGAAAATTTGATTGCGTAATCAAATGAGAGGTCAATAGATGAATGATCGTCTTATAACCTATATTGAAAAAGTTTATTTGACAAGTTAGATACTGAAGTTACCATGAATCGATTTCAAAACATAAAAACTCGTAGATGACAATTGTAATGTATTAAATTAGTTAAGTTATGAAATTATGAACACTTTTTTACATTCATTTATAGATTTTTTTTTGTTAGACTTGTACATATAGTACCCCTATATAGAATTCATGGCTCCACCACTGCACGACAACCAATATATAAAAAACTTATTATATAAATGAATCTAACAATAATTTTTTACATAAAATAAATGGTAACAATAATTTTAACATTCTATATGGTTGTAAAATAATATTATATGTGGATTATAAAAATGGACTTTTTTTCACGGTATTAGGGATAGAATCTGGATTCTAAGTTTAGAAGTATTTAGAATTATTTTAAATGACAAAATCGTTGAAAATATTTATAAATAATAATAAAATATTATAATCTATTTGCATAGATCGCAATAAACATAAATAGTAGTTATCATAGCTCATCACGATCCATTGCAGATAAACAGTGGAATTTATACGATATTTATCTTTTTTCATTTTCTTATATTTGAAAATATATTTTTTATATAATTTAACTCCGACCTTTAAATTTAAAGTAATTTCGTCTTCCGATAAAACATAATACTGCAACTTGAGGTAGCTTGAATTCATAAATGAAAACTAATTAAATATTGAATTTTATTAATTAATTTTATATCATTAGTAACGTATAATTTGTACGTTTATGTATGATTTCCTTATTGGAGAGTGAAAACATAAATACATCATTTATGTTGAAAGAAAAAAAAAATTGTATTTCACCTATTAGGTACAGAGAATAGTTTAATTAATTCATGAAAAATAAATTAATTTTTTTAATACACGAGATATATGAATATAACATTTGAATACACAATTAACATAATCTAATAATATTTTAATACATAAGATATATTAGATGCCAAAAGAAGAAATACATAAGATATATTAAAAATGAAATCCTAATTTGAGTAGGACTCAAGTAATAATTTATTTTAAAAAAACAAAAATCCTAATTTGAATAGGACTGATAAAAAATAATATTCCTAACTTTAATAGGACTCAAATCATACTCTATATATATTCATTAATAAGACCATCCGTCTAAGCCTAAATTGACGAATCTCTCGAGAATATCAAAGTTTTAATTGCAATTTAATTTCCCTCAATTTCGTATTCGACTTATTGAGATTCAATTTGTTGTGAGTTACACGAGAAGATAGTCTCTATCTTAAAGGTGTGTTTATTTTAAGTTTTTTTTTTCTTAAGAAAATTTCCATTTAAATCCGAAACAATTTTAAACTAGTAATGGTATCAATTTTGAATTTTGATTTTTTTATTATATAAATGTATCAATTAACATCTTCTTTTAGGTTACAATATCATAGAAAGTATATAATTGTTTCAATTAAAATTTTAAATTTTTATAAGTGAATCAATTTAGACTTTTATTAAAATTACACAATTGCCGTAACTATACCTACATGTTTGTAGATATTTTCAAACATGATTTTAATAAAATTGACTATGCATGTATAGAAATCTTAATTAAGAGTGTAAAGTAATTCAATTATGAAAATTTTTGGATTTGATAAATAAAATTATAGATCTTATACAACGTTTTGTACAATAAAATGTAACGAAAAGTTTGAATTGATACACTAACAGATGGTAAGGTTTTAGTTGATATAAGTTTATTATTATTATTATTTTGAATCTAGTTTAAAATTTTCATACCTTGCCGTTCGAATAATAATTCTAAAAAAAAAATAAAAATAAAAAAGTAAAAAAAGTGGAGTGAGATCCACCCTCTCATGGGCGCGTGAGCATTGCCTTTATATTCTAACAATATTGACGTCACGACTTGGAGCTCAAGAGTCTCTCCCCGTTCGGTAGCGACGTGTGGGTGCCTTCCCTACGGAAAATTAACCTCCCCTTACCATTTAACCCCTAAACTACCCCAAAATTACAAAACACACCACATTCTTAATCTCATTCCTAAATTTTCTAGGTTAAATTACAAATTTAACCTTAAATAAATTTTTTGAATTTATGATTTTTAGCTTTTAATCTAGTAGATTTGTAAATAAATATGTCTAATGAATCTAAAATAGAAACACAAATTTTATTTTAAAATTTTAAGTTAAATTACAAATTTTATTTAAATAGTTTAGGGAAAGTTAGAATTTAGTCTATATAGATTTGATAAAACCTCTTAGGTATTTGATAAAATTATCATAAATAGACCCTTTTATGAGATTGTGTGTCTATTTGGTTTAAATGAATTTTAAAAAGGTCACATTCTCAATCTCATTTGTAAATCTAGATTAAATTACAAGTTACATCCTTGAAATTGTGTGTCTATTTAGTTTAAATGAATTTTAAAAAGGTCAAATAAGTCTATCTAAACATTAAAAATATATAATATATCAATTCATATATATTCAATATAAAATTGAATTTGATAATAATATTTTAAACTTAATTTTGTGAAGAAATAAGCTTAAATAGCTAAAAAAAAAAAAAAAAAGAACCTTAGAGCAAGGGAGTAAATTTGAAAAAGTAAATTAGGTCACAACCGTAATTAGCAACAAAATTGGGGGGAAATTAAAATTAATTTTTATAGTTGAGGTATTTTGTTCCAATGGATTCACTCTGAAACCTGCCGTTGGTTGTGGGCCTCTGTTTTCTCTCAGCTCCTTCACTCCACTTTTTTCCCTTTATAAGACTCCGCTCCACTCCTTCCCAAATTCCAACTCTCTTCTCTTTTGTCTCTCATCTTCAACCTCTCTTTTTCTCTCTCTTTCTCTCCAGATTCGGAAGAAGAAAAGCATCAATGGATTCTTCTGCAACTGCGAGAAGGCCGTATTTCATCGATGAAGACGATGGATTGGTTTCTTTAATCGACGTGGAAGCTGGAATTTCTGGCAATAACCACCACAACAACAATCATTATCCTCACTCCTCCTTCCTCCGCCCCAAGTTAATTTCCCACGGCGGCGTTCACCGGCGAACCACCACCAGAAACCCTTCGTTTTCCTCCTCGAGATTCTCACCGAGGTTTTACGACGCTAGATTTGAAGATCATCATCACCATTTCTTGGATGCTTGTTTTCTCTGCAAGAAGCCGCTCTCTGATAACAAAGACATTTTCATGTACAGGTTAGTTTTTGCATCCTTTTCTTTCTTATTGAACCAGTGGATTTGGCTTTTTTATTTTATGAATCGGAGAATCTGTTTGTGATTTGATTTAACTGAGAGAATTAGGGATCGATCTGACGAACATATGTAAAATTTCGAGATCTATTTTAATTACGAAGAAGAAGAATAAAGAATGGATCTGTGGTTGATTCTGATGATATTATTATGATTATGATTTTTCAGAGGAGATACTCCATTTTGTAGTGAAGAGTGTAGACAAAAGCAAATCGACATGGATGAAGCGAAAGAGAAGAAGTTGAATCTATCATCGTCGATTAAAGCTATGAGGAAAAAAGATCAGAGAAAATCCACTTCTCCGGGCAAATCCACCGCCGACCACGACTGCCGCTTTCACCCCGGCACGGTGGCGGCAGCGTAGATCGAGCAATAATCATAATTATATATACAACATTCCCTGAAAAGAGGTGAAGATTTGAAGATGGAAGAAGAACTGGGAAGAGCAGAGAGTTCGTTTTGGTTATAATTTTTGTTTTTGTTTTTTAATTTGTGGGGAGAAAATTATGCAACTGTGAATGAAGTTGTGTGGATGGTGGTGAGGAAGTCTTGTGTTAATTTTTTTTTACTGGGATTTGCTCACTTTTCTTTTTCGTGTGTATATTATGATATAATGAAATGACTAATGAGAAACAATATGATATGGCTTTTTACTATAATTAAAAGGATTTTCTTTTATTTACTTTCTTTCTATTAATTTATTTATGTTCTTTGCATGAGGGATTAATAACCTAATTCTAAAAATAAAAAACCTATCCTTTGTGAAGGTTTTAAAAAATAAGTCTATGTTTTTTTTTTTTTTTTTTTTTTTTTTTTAAAAAAATAGTTTTTAAAATTATAAGAAAGTGAGAGAAATAAATTGGTTGTCAAACATATCATTTTTTTTTTATTTCTAGTTTTTAAAAATAAAGATTGATTCCATCTATAAATCTATTTTTTTTTAAAATCAATTTTGCATAAAAGTCCAGTTGAAGTTTTAGAAACTAAAAAATAGCTTATAAAAACTTTATTTTTGAAATTAATTTTTAACAAAGAGTTTAACTTTTTGAATGATTAAAGATGGATAATTATTATAAGAAGTTGATAAAAAAAAAAGAAGCTTAATTTTTAAAAACTAAAAGTTATGGAGCTTATTTTTTTAATTTAACATGGTAAAAAATAGATAATAAATAAAAAAAAATTAGAATCGATGAGAGAGTTCATAGGTTTAACTTTTTAAAATTAAAAACTAAAATTATTTATTGAAATATTAATAAAAACTAGTGGAGATTAGAGTGTGGCCATCTTTTCTGGAGAATTTTCTTCCTTTTCTTTTAGATGGCTTGGAAGTTACAACTAATATTAATGATAAAATGACGAAATATTCTAATATCTAAGCAACTAAAATATCTTCGAAGAATTAAAGAACAAATCTTATTATAAAAGTATATATATTTGCATGAATTTGAGTTTTATTATTATTATTATTATTATTATTACAAAGTAGTCTTTTGAATTCGTGTCTAATAAACTTTTCCATTTTGCAAGTGTTTTTGGGTCTTTAAATTTCTTATTTTATGTTCACTTATTTGAAATTATTAAAATTAATGGAATTCCTTTGCAGCTCAAATTTGTGAACAATTTGTACTGATTTCAGTCTTTAATTTTTTTTCTTTTATATATGTTTTTTTTTTTTTTTTTTTTTTTTTTTTAATACCTAACAAGTGAGGGACTGTCCCGCAAAAGGTCCGAAGGGTTATTAAACAACTATATATAGCTAAGGTATAAATCGAAAAATTCTTTTAAATAATAAAATTACTGAAAATATTTATAAATATAGCAAAATATCAAAATCTATCATAAATAAATAGTGAGATTTTTCTATATCATGTAAATATTTTGGTTTATTTTGTTATATTTGAAAACAATCCTTAAAAATTTGCACAAGTGACAAGTGAGCACTTCATGATTTTTTTTTTTTTTTTAAATCATATTTGTAGTTTGCTATTCGTGTACTAAATTTTTTTTTTTGATGTTCAGCCCTTAATTTTCTTCAAAAAATACAAAGGATATCTATAACAATACATATTTCGGAATTCGTATAAATTTATGTTAGTCGAAATACACTTATATTGACAATAAACGAAGAATCTAACTAAGTATTTTAACAAATTTTTTTTAAAGAAAAATCATGTAGGAATTTATGTCCCTTGATATGGAATTAATTTTTTAAATGGCGTATTAAGTGGTTAGCTCCATTGTATTAAAATGAGTTGATTAAATTGAGATTAAATTATGCTTTTATTGTAGCAGATTTTCTTCTCTCATATAGTTTATTTTCTAGATATCATGAATAATACAATTTAAAATAAAACAGCTACTTTGTATAGATGAAATAATTATTTCCATGCCTTGATAATTTGATGTGTGAATTATAATATGATTAATAATGTATCGGTTGATTATTGAATCATTTAATAATTATTGAAACATGTTAATGAATGGAGTTGTTGCCTTGTTATACAATTATTGGAGACTAAATTATTGAAAACTAAATTTACGAAATAAAAGTTTCTACAATGATAATTGAAAATAAATATTTCACATACAAAATTTGCAATAATATTTTTCATTTTACTAAAGAAAGAAAAAGAAAACATTTTTCATTTTCTGAGAGAATAAAATACAAGGTTTTGAAAATGTTCACTACCACCAAAATTTGGGCATTTGGGCTTTATTTTCAAAATATTTGGGCCTTTATTTTGTCAAATCAAGTTTTGGGCTTTACATAGCTAGAACTATAGGCTGACTTTTTACGATTTGGTTGCGTCATACCTAAAAAATTACTTTTTTGGTTCCTGAGTTTTTAGTTATAGGTTAATTTAATCTCTCATTTTTAGCTACACGTAATAATATATATACTAGCTAAAAATACATTTCTTATAATCGGATGAGATCCAAACTAAAGAGAAGATTTAAGTATTATTTTCTCAATTTTTCTTTGACTGTCTATCGGTATTGGACAGTGATAGTTTTCTATTACTGTCTACCAATGATGAATAGTGATAGTCTTCGATCATTGTCTATCAGTGATAAACACACTGATAGAAGTATGTCGTTCATGAACAACGATAGAGTTTTATCACTCCTTATCAATGCTAGACTCCTATCATTGTCTTAAGAACAATGTTTCTTTTAACTTAAAAACATTTTTTTATAGGTTGAAACTGCGAAGGTAGCTGAGGATAATGAAGCTAATGAGAAGGAAGTAAAAGCTGCTGATGATGAAGAGAATCAAATAAGAAAAACTAAAATAACAAGCATGTGACAAAAAGGTAAATATTGAACTAAGATATAACTCTTGCTATATTCGACTTTTATATCATTAACATTCTTACGGTTATAATTTTAAGTAGTTGAAGAGAAGGCGTCTCCTAAGCCTAAAAAATTTAGACTAAAGGTGGTAGATGATAGTCATCTTGACTATGTGAGGTTAAAGAAACAGAGAGAACTAACAAGAAAAAAAAAAAAAAAACCTTGGACAACAAAGTTGAAAAGAATGACAAGAAAAAACCATATTAAGAGAAGTCAATAAGACACCCACCAAGTTTGATGAATGCTCCAAGTTTTTACTTGAGGATATCATAAGAACTAGGCTCTTCATTATGGATAGTTTAGGACTACTTCTATTTCTTTTCTGCTTTAGCACTACTTCTGCAAATTAAAGTTGTAAATTGTATTATCAATTAAATGAACTTGTTTTATAAGTTAGCAAATGAATTTGACTTAATCAATTAACTGTTAATTGTCTTTTTTCTTTCTAAATTAACCAAAAAATGAAATTGACTTCAGCCTGATAGTTTGATAGATGTGTTTTTTTTTTTTTTTTTTTTTACATTATTGATATAATATGATATTAATCATATAAGTCTTATATAATGTTATTGTTCGGGTTTGTGCCATAAAGCATCGTAGTTAATTAGTTATTTAATATACTATTTGATTATTTTATTAAATATGCTATAATGAATTATACACTACAGTAAAAATCCAAGGTTATTATATGTAATCTTGAACAATATCTGGTTGACATACAAGTGAATCATGTTCAACTAATAACCTAAAGGGTCTATAGTATATAGATAAGATTAGGTGTCTTATCCTGGTGATACTATGGATATGACTCACTTTGTAATTGTTACAAATAATTTGATCCAAATCGTTCATGTAGAGATTTGTGGGTGGGGGTACCCTATACAAAGAATTTGTATAAGACTGGATCACGAAATATTAATCTCTCTTTGTAAATCTGTTAATTGAAGAGATTAATATTTCATAGATTAATCATAAGTAACTCAATTTTAATCCTGAGTGAGTTATAAACTCCTGCTTGTGAGGGCTCGTCCTTTGATTTGTATGGGTGATGGTGGCATGAACACTACCGACTCAATATGCCTACCATTTTGGAGAATTGACCGAATGAGGAGTTGGGAACGTAATTTCACAAGATTAAATTCACTTCTTCCCGTATAGGATAAGCAGATGAGTAGTTCCTTTAAGTGTTGAACATTGTCGATCCATTTATAAAGGTTCTCACGGATAAAGTTTTCGAAGGTCACCTGGAGAGTCTGAGTATATGGAATACGCGTCATCTTGTCTAGGGTAAGTGAGAGACTTTTTAGGTATAGAGGATGTCCTAGTTTATTGTATTGTACTTTATATTGTATCTTATACTGTACACTCCACTCGCTTTAGGACAAGTAGGAGATTGTTGGATTTATTGTCCTAAATCTCGTGGATCTTGTAGTTCGTAATTTGTAAATTTAAATTATTTATTTAATAAAATAAAAAGTATTTTATTTGACATTTAGATAGCATTAATTCAATCCAATAAACTAATATATGAGGTTGTTTAATGTAACTTGAACAATATGTGATAGACATATAAGTGAATCATGTTCAAGTAATAACCTAAAAGGTCTGCAGTACATGGATAAGGTCGGGTGTCTTATCCTAGTAATACTGTGGATACAACCCATTTTTTAACTGTCACATGAGTTGTAAGTGTTACAACGGTATGATCCATATTGTTCATGTAGAGACATGTGAGTGGGGGTATCCTGTATAAAGAGTTTATACAAGACCGGACAGTGAAATGATTGGTTTTTACATATAACGCCGTTGCTTGTAGAGACTAACATTTCACTGGAATGACCATTGGTGACTTGACCTTAATTCCAAGTGAGTTGTGAACTCTTGTCTACGAGGGCGATACTTTGATCTGTATGGGTGAGCGAGAGTGACCTGGTTCGCTGACTCAATATGCCTACCATTTTGGGGATTTGTCCGAGTAGAAAGCTGAGAACACAACTACACAAGATAAAATTCACTATGTCCTATAGGCAGAGAAAGTAGATAAATTGATCCCTTAATAGCTGATTCCGGATCTTGAACAATGAGGCTTCAGCCTTCCATTAGCCCGAGAAGGGTTAGTTTATAGTTGGACTATAGACTGGTTGTTCATTAGAGGTGTCAGCGGTATTTAAGAAGTTAGATGTAACTACAAGGATAAAATGATAATTTGACCCAATTGCATATATATGAGCAATTTGTGAATGATTAACTTACTATTGATTGGTTATATTCGTGGACACTTAAATATATTTATAGTGCGAGTAGTGCAACTGTCAGTCTTTAGTGGAGTGACCGGCAATTAATGAATGTTGATTAATCTAATTAAATGGTTTAATTGATGAATCTTGTATCATTAGAGCTTCTAATATGTAGGTCCATAAGGTCCCCTTATTAGCTCAGTAAGGATAAAAACAAGAAATAATTATTTTTGAAATAATTTGAATTATTCAAATTATTTATGAGAATACTTATATCCATGGACGCAACTTGTCCTACAATGCATGAGTGTAACTATGAGTCTATTTAATTAGTTAATTAAAGAGTTTAATTAATTAATCTCGGATCAATGAAGTTTATAATCTGTAGATTCATAAGATCCCCTTACTAGCTCACAATGAATTGATAAGGACCAAGGTATTGAAAGAATAGTTTAAAATGTCCAAATTAATTTTAAGGGAAACTAATATAAAATGTAATGTATGTAGATATATTATTATATAGTTAATTATGAATGTGATTCAAATTTAAGTTATATAATATAGGAGAATTAATGTATTTGAATATGATTCAAATAATAAATTAATATCAATGAGATTCATATTAAAATTATAGACTAAGAGTTATTATGAATGAGACTCATGTTAAAACTATAGGTCGAGAGAGAAATTTACATTTGAATATGATTCAAATATTTATTTAATTAAATATGAGATAATTAATTAATAAATTAATTCACTCCCCTTTAATACAAGGAAGGGGGGAAGTGGGCAAAATGAATTACTAAGCACTCTTACGTTATATAAAAGGGAATTATAATGTGTTTTTTTTTTTTTTTTTTTGCTTGAACAATCACTCTTTTTCTTTCTCAACACAACTAAATCAACAGAGAAAAGTTCTCTGTAATTCACTCATCTTCTCCCTCTACAACTTCCCTTCTCTTTCAAGAAAGACTCCCACCAGTTGATTCCTTGCCAACATCATAGCAAGGAAGACCTTTTGGATAATAGATCGTTGTTAGAGATCTCGATTGACATTGGAGGAGGAGAAACGCTGGAAAAAAAGTTCTTTGCAAGTATAGTGTTATTTTTCTATTTATGCTTAACCATGAAAATTACAACATGAGATTATTCTATAATTTAGGTTTTCAATTTTTTTGAATTTTGTATCTAAAAGAAAATCAAAGAAAAAGGCAATCTTACGGTTCTACTAGAGTTCGATCCCTTCAGTTTTGACACTATCTTCTATCATAGTCTATCACTAAATTGTCTTATATAGAATCTTATAGCAGTGATAGAAGTATATCATTTTCTATCACTGATAGATACTAATATACTGTCATATCACAATTATTAACGATAGAAGTAGTATATGATTTTTATGATTTTGCATGCTAGTCCTGTTGGGGATTGAGTCCTAAATCTCATGGTTTATAATGTATAAGCGATGATATTCATTTATTTAATAAAATAAGGAGTTGTTTTATTTAACATTTTGAATTGTGTAACTCAATCCAATAAATAAGATCTGAGGTTATTTAATGTAACTTAAACATATATGTGATTGACATACAGGTGGATCATGTTTAAGTAATAACCTAAATAGTTTGTAGTATGTGGATAAGGTTGGGTGCCTTATTCTAATGACACTATGGATACAACCCATTTTTTAATTGTCACAATAGTTGTAAAGTGTTACAAATAATTTGGTCCTAATCGTTAATGTGAAGATATGTGAGTGGGGGTATCCTATACAAAGAGTTTGTATAAGACCGAACCACGAAATGATTAGTCTTTCTTTATAACGTCGTTACTTGGAAAGACTTACATTTTACTAGGATGACCATAGGTAACTTGACCTCAATCCTGAGTGAGTTGTGAACTCCTACCTATGAGAGCAATCCTTTGATTTGTATGGGTGAGAGTGGTATGATTCACCGACTCAATATGCCTACCACTTTTTGGAGTTTTGTCTAAGTGGGGATATGAAAACACAACTACAAAAGATGGAATTCCCTCTTTCCTGATCATAGGGTAAGTAGATGAATTGCTCTCTTAAGAGTTAATTTCAAGTCTTGAACGATGAGGTACCTCACCCTTGTTGTATTTTATGCCCTAAAACTCGATAGTAAACGTTATTAATTTACTGTCATCAATAAAGAGTTATCGATGTTAATTCAATAACGGTTATTATATGTGTTATTTGTCTATTTTGTCTTAATAACCCTAAATTCAATAAACTAACATCTAAGGCTGTTCTATAAGTCTTGAACTATATGTAAAGACATATAGGGACCAATGTTCAAGATACATCCTAAAGGGTCTATAGTATAGGGATAAGGCTGGATACCTTATCTTGGTTATACTATGGATACAACCCACTTTGTATTTGGTACAAATGCAAAGATCCAATGTATTCGTGTAGATGACACGTGAGTGGAGGTATCCTATACAATGAGTTTGCATAAGACTGGACCATGAAATAGTAACCAGTAGAAGTAACACCGTTAACTAGTTAGGTTCCTATTTCAATTGGATGACCTAGGCAACTTAATCTTAATTATGAGTATATTGTGAACTCCTGTTCACGAGGGATTGTCCTTTGACTTTTATGGGTGAGGGTGGCCGATCACTACTCCAATATGTCTACCATCTTGGGGACAAGACTGAATGGGGAGCTAGGAACATAATGATACAAGGTGGAACTCACACATTTTTACCTTAAGGGTAAGTAGATGAGTGTTCCCTTAAGCGGTGTCTTTGGGACTTAAAAAAGGCCCTACCCTCTCATTGACCTGAGAGGTATTTATGTTTATTGGTTGGACCATAAATAAGTTGTTCACTAGAAGAGCACTGATACTTAAGGACTCAGAGGTAACCCAAAAATAAAACGATAATTTGACCCAGTTGGTGTTAAGAACACTTGTGAAGGATTAACTTGCTAGAATTGGTCTATATCCGTGGACACAAAAATATATCTGTAGTGAGAAAAGTGTAGCTGTGGATCTTTAGTGGAGTATACCCACAATTAACGAATATTGATTAATTTGGTTAACGAGTTTAGCCAATTAATCCCATATCGTTGGAGTTTCTGATCTATAGGTCCACCGAGTCCCCTCGTTAGCTCACTAGATGATACTTAAAAGGATAATTTAAATTATTCAAATTAATTTGAGAAAATTATATATTAATGTGACTAATATATAATTAATTATGGATATGATCTATAATTAAGTTGGAAAGTAATATTTGAATAAGATTCAAATTAATTAATTCAAGCAAATTAAATTTATAAAGAATTAATTAATAGAGAAGATTGTACATATACATGCAATGTATATGATAATTAAATATATACATTAAATTTGGTTATTTAATTATTTTGTAAATTAAAATTATTAAATTTTTATTTAATCGAACTAACTAATTAAATAAGTGTTATTTAATTAATTACATAAAAGGAAAATATATATTAGGAAAAAGGAAAATATATTAGGGAAAGGCTTTGGCCCTTCCCTATATAAAGATCCACATAATAAGTCTCATTATAAAGAAACTCCAACAATACACAACTCTCTAGTGTTATTGTGCTGAATTTTCTCTGAGCCTCTCTGCTCTCCAAAAAACACTATTCTCCTCTCCATCTCCCAATAGTTGGATACCACCTATCCTCTATTGAAATCCTAAGAGAATAATGAGGTTTCTGTCGTGGTAGTGTTTGAGATCGTTCAAGAAGTTGTTTGTGATCAATATCGTTTTGAATAGGGGTGTTCAAAAAATCTGATGACCCGAAAAAACTGATGGTTGGGTTATCAACTCATTCAGGTTGGGCTGGGTTCAAATAAATGAAAATTTTATGGGTTGGGTTGGTTCAAGAGTTCACCTAATATAACCCAAACCAACCCGAATTTATTATTACTTTTAAAATATGTTTTTTTATTACTTATAAAACAATTATTTATACATTTATTAATTTTAATTTTATTTAATTCTAATATTTTTTGAATAATTTATTATTCAACAATTCTTAAAAGTAGTTTCTTTGCACTTTAGAAAGAAAATTTTCACTATTTAAATTGAAATTGAGTTGTTAATCTTAATTCAATATATGAAAATAGTTAAATAAGATGTTTACATATTTACGTTGTGCTTCTTTTTAGAACAAAATTTTAAACAAATGACCCCATTAACCCGAACTAACCCAACCCAAATATTTCATGGTTGGGTTGGGTTGGGTTGAGTTCATTTTTTAATAAGAGTTATTAGGATTGAAGAAATTTATAACCCAAACAATTGGGTTGGGTCTAAAAAGTCTTTCAACCCAACCCAATTCATCCCATGAACACCTCTAGTTTTGAAGGAGTATATCAGCATGCAACGGAAGCAACAAGGATCAATAAGCATTCTAATTCATTAATTTTGGCTGTAATTAAAGTATGCTCATACAATAAGAAGAGAGTTTCAAGTCATATCTTTGTAGAACCTCTTTAATCTCGAATTTAACTGCAAGTCTTCTCCAAATTTTCTCGTGAACCACCTCAAAGTCTTCCCTACTATTCTCTTATAGCTTTAGATTGAGTTGTGGGACTCAAAATAAGTTTGAATGAAGGGAATTAAGAGAAGAACACCACTGATGCAACTTGAAGAACACTTCTTCAACATTACAAGTTTTCAACAAAACTTCAGCAAGTTCATTAGCTATTGCATGCCCGATTTCCACTTCCATCTTTTCTATTTATTACAGGACAATCATGCATAGAAGAAGGTTGCATGAGATGCAGCTCATGCTAGGTGAATTGAAGCAAGAGCAAGTGGGTTTTGAGTGAGCTACTTCATGAAGGTGAATGGGATTTTCCATCTTTTTTCTTTTTGTGTTTTTCCAATTTTACAAATTGATTTCCAAAATCAATTTTGATTTCAAAATTGAAATTATTATTAATTTTACAAAAATAATTTCATAAATTAAATTTCTAATTAATAATAAATAATTAATTAAACAATTTAATTAATTCTAATTAATTTAATATCTAATATTAAATTTATTTTACACAAATTCCACCTTTATAAGTTTAATATTTAAATCATATTTAAATATTAATTAATTCTCCAATTTCATTTAATTTCAAAATTAAATGCGTAATTATATCTCATATAATTACTAATTCCCTTAATTCTAATTTGACAGTTTCAAATTAACTTATCACGCTACTCTAAGGCTAATCCAATTACGAGCTAGTAGGGGGACCTCGTGGACCTACAGATCATGGGCTCCAACGATCCGAGATTAATTGGCTAAACTCTTTACATCGAATTAATCCCCATTCGTTAACTAATGGGTCACTCAGCTAAAGCCCATAGTTGCACTCCTCTCACTGTAGATATATTATGTCCACTTGATTTAACCATAATTAGTAGTCGACCTTTCATAGGTTGTTCATAATAACAGCTGGGTCAAATGCCTATTTTACCCATGAGATTATGTCTTGTTTCTTAAGTTCCTATTGATTCTTTAATGAACAAGTAGTTTGTGATCCAGTCACTAAACTAGATCTCTCTTAGCTCAGTGAGAGGGTGAGACCCCTTGTTCAAGACCTGGATTCAGTACTTAAGAGAACAACCTTTCTCCTATCCTTAAATCAAGTAGGTGTGAATTCTGTCTTACGCCCTATGTCCCCAGCTATCTACCCAGTCTTACCCCTGAAATGGGAGGCTTATTGAGCCGATGCTGTTGAGCCAACCCTCACCTATGAAAATCTAAGGATAATCCCAAATAAATAGGAGCTCATTGTTAGCTCAGGATTAAGATCGAGTTACCTAGGTCATCTAAGTGAAATAGTCAGTCTTATATAATAAACAACGTTATAAAGTAAGAGTGACTTATTTCTTGGTCCGGACTTATACAAACTCATTGCATAGGACACCCCCACTTCTCATGTCAGTACATAAATGAATATGGATCACTTCATTTGTAGTATCTTTACAAAAACTTGTAACAACTACAGAGTAGGCCGCATCCAATAATATTACCAGAATAAGGTACCCAACCTTAATCATGTACTATAGACCGTTTTGGCTATTTACTCGAACTTGATCCATCTCTATATCTCTACATAAAGTTTAAATATTCATATAATAGCCATGGATCTTAGTTTATTGGATTTAGACTTTTACGTATGCAATTTATAGAATCAATAATAAATTTATTGACTATAGAATATGTTTATCTTTCTACAAACTGCGAGTTTTAGGACATAAAACCCAACAATACTCCCACTTGGACTAAAACTTTAGTGGATCAATATATACAAATATATACAATGTTGCATCACAAACCAGATCCCTCTCAACCCAGTGAGAGGGTGTGGCCCCTTGTTCAAGACCTGGATTCAGTACTTAAGAGAACAATCTTTCTCCTATCCCTAAATCTGGTAGTCTTGAATTCCGTCTTAAACCCTATGTCCTAAGCTATCTACCCGGTCTTACCCCTGAAATGGGAGGCTTATTGAGCCGGTTCTGTTGAGCCAACCCTTACCTATGCAAATCTAAGAATAATCTCGAATAAACAGGAGTTCATAGTTAGCTTAGGATTTAGATCGAGTTACCTAGGTCATCTAAGTGAAAAAGTCAATCTTATACAGTAAACAACGTTATAAAGTAAGAGTGACTTATTTCTTGGTCCGGTCTTATGCAAACCCATTGCATAGGAAACCTCCATTCCTCATGTCAGTACATGAATGAATCTAGATCATTTTATTTGTAGTATCTTTACAACAACTTGTAACATCTACAAAATAGGCTGCATCTAATAGTGTTACCAGAATAAGGTACCCAACCTTAATCATGTACTATAGACCGTTTTGACTATTTACTCGAACTTGATCCATCTATATGTCTCTACATAAAGTTTAAATATTCATATACTAGCCATGGATCTTAGTTTATTGAATTTAGATTTTTACGTATGCAATTTATAAAATCAATAATAAGTTTATTGACTATAGAATATGTTTATCTTTTTACAAACTGCAAGTTTTAGGATATAAAACCCAGCAATACTCCTACTTGGGCTAAAACTCCAGTGGATCCATATATACAAATATATACAATGTTGAGTTACACTAAGAGAATAAAAAGTATAAATACAATAAACTAAGGCATTAGATACCCATAAATTCTCCCACTTGCCCTAGTGATAAGTATCTCATAGACCTAGTCCTAATAAGTGACCCTCGATACTTTAGTTGAGAGGGCATTTGTTAATGGATCAACTAAGTTGTCTTGTGAGGCTATTTGCGTGACAATCACGTCTCCTCTGTGTACAATCTCCTTAATGAGATGGTACTTCCGCTTGATGTGCTTTTCTCGTTTATGGCTTCGAGGTTCCTTTAAATTTGCAACTGCTCCACTGTTGTCACAATAGAGGGTGACAGGCAAACATCTGATAGGGCATGCAAACATACGCGGTCAAGTTATAGTAAATAAAACGACGTGAAAGGTCAAGTATCGTCCTCAGGGATCAAGGAACAATTGCTACTTATCTATTTAAAATTGTGCCGATTTTAGCTAAGGAATTGAAAAATAAATTTGAGCGATTTTTTATTTGATTGTAAGAAAACTAAATGATTAGAAAAATTGAATGTATTTCAAAGAAAAAGAGCGTTTTAGTGTGTTGATTTCATTACAAACTTCTTTAGATGATATTTAGATCAATCAAGGAATTATGCAAAACAATTTACCTAAGTCTAGAAACTAAAATATGAATTATTATCTTTCGAACACAACTCTTTCTCATGCAATTCTAAATGATAACTAAGATTGTGATACCAAATTAAGATATGTGACATTAAATATTGTCATCAACAACTTTTACTATTCCCCTAGCTATGCACGTGATAGATTAATAGCATTTCATTGTTACAAGTTTGATTAAACATGTAACCTATCGGATTGAACATTTAATCTAACATTCATTGATGACCAATCAATATAAATTAATAAAAATAACATTAAAAGATAAAGAGTTCTATAGTTCCATGAAATCTCTAAATATTAATCTAAATCCATAAGAAAATTCATTAACACCCTAAAACAAGAGAATCTAGCCACTCATGGTTCTAAAAATATTCTCACATAAAATTTTGACAACATTCAAGCAAAGAAAAGTAAATAACCAGAAAAGATCTCGTTCGAAATGCTCCTCCTTTGGTAGAAATCGCCAATCTTCTCTTCGTTAGCATGTTGGGAAGTTTAATGGTCTCCATAATAATTCTTCACCCTTTACTTTTTTTGGGCAAGAACTCACTCCTTTAGGTTTGAATTTAGGTTAGAATTTTTGTCCTGTTGAATGATAAAAAAAGGTCCAAATATATAGAAGATGCAAATTTGGGCATAAAATCCTTTAAAAAATAGCAAAATTTTCATTTATGGAAAGGCAATGTAATTACGCTCGAGACCAACGGAACGACACTGGCCTGGAGTTGCCGAAGCGTAAGGTTACACTCCTTGTAGTGTATCTACATTGCATCCTTAACGTAGCTTATGCCTTCAAGTGTAATGAGTTGAGCGTCTATTAGGATCTAACTCGACCTAACTTAACCCATTTACACCCATTCTAAATTGTCTAAATTATCTTTTATTAGGATCTATGACTTCCTATCATTGTCTAGAAGTCTATCAGTGGTACATAGTGACAGGCAATATTCGACATCTATCACTAACTATCAGTGGTAGACAAATTTGAAGAATTTTCTGACCATTTGATACACATAATGATGAAGTAGTGGTGTCATCTATTTTTAGTTCTATCACCATATTAGTACAAGAAAAACTTTTACTGAAATTGTAATTACTTTCATTCTTCTTTGGCATTCCTTATCCACAGGGAGGATGACTTTATTTTATTTTGTATAGGTTTTGACTATGCAAGTGTGTTTTAAGAATTAGTGACTATTTGTGATATAAGTATATCATTTTCTATCACTGATAAGTAGTGATATGAGATTGTCATTGATTATCTGTGATAGTCGGTAGAGTTTTGACTATCAAGCTTTGACTTAGAAGCTGAAGGATCTGATACCATGATAAATGTTTAAAGTGCTAGATAATACTGGCTACCAATCATAGAAGTTTATCACCAATAGACAGTTATAAAAGACTTTGACTAACTATCAATGTCTGTTTATCCTTGATAAATTTTTTGTTATTATGCTTCCGCTCGTTCCAATAAATTATGAATCTAAATAAATGATATTAAGGTATTTTATCGCTTTGAAAGATATTGTTGTTCCATTTGCTAACAACTTGTGGTTTGTAATGAATGATAAATCTGTTGGGTTTATGTCTTAAATCTCGTGGCTTGTAATGTACAAACTAAATTTATTTATTTAATAATAAGGAGTTATTTTATTTGACATTTAGACTTGTGTAACTCACCAATAAACTAAGATCTAAGGTTATTTTATGTAACTTAAACAATATGTAGTTGACATACATGTGGATCATGTTCAAATAATAACTTAAAAGGTCTACAGTATATGAATAAGGTCGGGTACCTTATCCTGGTAACACTATGGATACGACCCACTTTATAATTGTTGCAAATGTTTAAGTGTTACAAACAATTTGATCCAATTCGTTTATGTATAGGCAAGCAAGTGGAGGTATCTTATACAAAGAGTCTGTATAAAATTGGACCGCAAAATAATTAATGTTTCTTTGTAACATCGTTGACTGAAGAGATTATTATTTCATAAGATAACCATATATAACTCGATCTCAATCTTGAGTGAGTTATGGACTCCTACCTGTGAGGGCTTGTATTTTGATTTGTATGGGTGAGAGTGACTGATAGCACCGAAAATGTACCATCTTCCTCTTCTTAATTCAAGGTCGTTACTATATTTAATGTGTTTATTTAGAGTTTTCAAAGGTATTGAGCATTTTGAAGGTAAAATTGGTTGTTACGGGCTGTTCGGGGTTAATTTGGAGTAATTAAGAGCTCAAAAAAGCATATAGGCTTCAAAGGAGGCAAAATGATGAAAATGCCCCTAGAGGTGCAACATTCAGTGCCATGGCACTAGCACGCGACACTTTCTTTAGAAGCACCAGATTTTGGTGCAGCATTGCGGCACTATGTACTTTGACAGATGCGCACACACGCCTTAATGCCACGACACCAAGCAACTGCTATATAAGTAGTATTGGGGTTGATGCCCTAAAGTCTCATGTCCTGTAGTTTGTAAACAATATGTACGAATGCTTGTGATGTGTAATATGTTGGGATTGGTATCCTAATTCTCCCGGAGTCTCATTGTTTTGTAAAGATACACATTGTTTAATGAATAAAATAAGTGTTATTTAATTTTGACATTTACTCATATCTAATAAACAAAGCTCCTTGGTTATCTTATGTGAACTTAAGAATGTATATGTGATATAAAGTGAATCATGCCTTTAGTGATAACCTAAATAGGTATGTAGTATAAGGATTAAGGTGAGATACTTGATCCTGGTGACACTACGGATATGACCCGCTTTGTAGAGGTTTGCAAGTGTTGTAAACTACTATAGATGGTAGATTCTAACCATTAACGTGGAGACATGCGAGCGGAGGTGTCCTATACAAAGAGTTTGTATAAGACCTGGACCACGAGATGACTAGACTCTGTATATAATGCCGTTGATACTAAAGACTTGCATCTCACCTAAACGATCATAGGTGACACGACCTCAATCCTGAGTGTTTTGGGAACTTCTGCCTTTGAGGGTGGTCCTTTGATTAGTATGGGTGAGAGTGACCAGACTGCTAACTCAACATGGCTACTTTTTTGGGGACTTGTCTGATCTGGGAGCTGGGAACTCAATCCACAAGATGGAATTCACTCCTTTCCCGAAATAGGGATAAGTAGAGAGATTGCTCCCTTAAGGGCTGATTCCGGGGCTTGAGCATAGTGGTCACAACTTCTCTTTGGAAGAGAAGATTCAGTCATAGTAGGACTATGACTTATGTTCATTAGAGGGATCAGTGGTACTTAAGAAGACAGATGTAACTACAGGGGCATAACGGTTATTGACCTAGCTGTACTTACGAGCGATCTGTGAAGGGTTGTCGCACTGCTGATTGGTTAAGATGGACACATAATATATCTGTGGTAAGGAGAGTTCAGCTGTCGGTCTTTAGTAGAGTACATGGCAGTTAATGGATGGTGGATTTCGTGACTAAAGAGTTTAGTCAGTTATTCACGTACCCTTGGAGCTTAGAGCTACAGGTCCATATGGTCCCCTTGGTAGCTCAATGGATTCAGTTGAGGATCAGTTCTTGGTGTTGATTTGAAATGTTCAAATTGACAAGAGGTATTTTGATTATATATGATATAATCGGTATGATGTATGAGATAAATCTAGTGGAGGATTGATGTAAATGAGATTTACATTAAGTACCATGGAATAAGAAAATAACTATGGTTTATATGTTTCATGAGATGAAATATTAAAACTATAGGTTATAAATATAGTATGATAAGTTGGTTATCATATATATTTATAATAATATTAAATATTGGATAATTAATTCTTTTTCTTTAATAGCCAAATTAGTGGGTGGTTATTGCATTCATGGTAACGATGAATTTAAAAGGAAAGTGGTTTTCCTATTTTGAAAAGAAGATTTACAAAAGGTTGATAAAAGTTTTTGAGATTTCCCTTCACAAAAAGGGATCTCACGATAGTCGTCAAGTAAATACATATTTACTAAATGACGGCTGGGCGAGCTAAGCGATCGTGCAATGGCGAGCTAAATAATCATGCAGTATTTACTAAACGATCACATAGTATTGCTAGATGATCACTTGCCCAAAGTAAACGATCGTATAGTGTTTGTAGGCGACAGACCGAGCTAAGCGATGAGCTAAACAATCACATAGCTTTTGCTAGATGATCGTTTAGCTTTATCTAAACGATTGGGCATCGACCTATACGATATGTCTCCGCCATCTCCTACTTGCCTAGTCATGTACGCGATCGGTGTTTCCTCTTTCGTCTGCCTCATACCAAGTCCGAACAGAGCCCACCCTCTGGATTCTCACACCGAGAATACCAAGGTAGCCTTGTTGGTAGTGTCAGACTCAACTCGACACCGTCGAGGTTTTCTAGAGGCCGTTCGTGTTGCTGAGGAGTTCGTGGCAGATGCGATCATTGAGGACAAGCGCGAAGTGTTCGTGCTGTGTTCGTTACGGTGTTGCGGTTGTGTAGATCGAGCATTCGAGATTAGTGTTATTCGAGTGGCCGTGAGCATCAGAGCGTGGAGACGCATCTGCAAATGTTTGTACAGTTTTTCCTTTGTGAATTTGTAGTTATTCATGTTGTAATTTCTGTATGAATTGTATAATCGCTTGTTTGAAGTCGATTGTAAATGCATTTTTTATTCATGATTGTAATTTGGAATAATCTTTCTTCCGCTGCTCATGGAAATCTCGAATCCGATTTCCTTCATAATATATATGATATTTTACTTCACTTCTTGATTTTACTCAGTTGAATGGTTTATTTGCTTTACCACAAATTAATAAACCTAAAATCCCTAGTTGTCTGTATGTAACTTAAGCATGTATGTGGTGACATATAAGTGGATCATGTCTTAAGTGATAACCAAAATGGTCTGTAGTATATGGATATAGGAGGAAAACCTTATCCTGGCAACGCTACAGATGCGACTCGCTTTGTGGAATGGTCACAAGTGTTGTGACTAATCATAGATGGTCTGATCCTGATCATTCGTGTAGGCGACACGGGGGTGTGCTATATAAAGAGTTTGTATAAGACCTGACCACGAAGTGTTAACGTCTCGTTATATAACACCGCATCTCTACTGATTCTCATAGTCAAACTTCACTTGCTCATTATCTGTTTAGTTAGGAGTAGGAGTAGTGCATAGTTAATCAACTTCTTTCTTTTTATTTTTATTCTCTACCTTAAACAAATTACTTTACATTCCTCTTTTAGTTGCAAGTCTCCGTGTTTCGACATCGGATCATCGCGAGAAACTTGCGATCTTGTTATACTTAGTGAGAGAGCAATAAAACTTATGACAGGAGCACATGATCATCACATACACAGTTAACACATAACACATATTCTTCAGACCTTTGCTTGATCATCGCATGACCATTAACGCATATCAACAAACCAATTTATCCTTAACAACTGCACTTTTGAGCTTCAACAGAACAATCTTTATAGGTAGCAAAAGTTCGAGCGCTTCCAGCAAGAGGGTCTTTGCCCCGATTCAAAGGTTGTAATTAATTTACAAAGCTTGAGCGACCCTGTTATTCAGCTTGCAACATTAGTTGAAAGGCCGGAAGAATTATTGCCAGATCATTACCTTGATTTCTCAGAGGCCCAGAAGCATGAGGTAGTCTATGTCAACACAATGGAGGAGAAGGAACCACTTTCTGGAGACTCGTCCCCATGTGCGACTTTGGAGTTTTTAGTGTCCAAACTTGCTAATAGTTCTCTTAAGTTTCAGCAGGACACTCAAGCTCAGCTGCAAAGCATGGCTGACCATGTTGTCCTGTTGACTGATGTCACACCTCGCACCAGATTACCCTCCTAACCATGATGGAATAGTAACTGCAGCAGTTACCAACCCTTTTGCTGACATGTACTGCCTATTTTACTTGTTAACTAATATTCAAACCCTGAATACATACATATTAACTTAGAACTTAATACATTTACACTACAGGGTTCCGCAACTTTGATTATACATGGATATTACCACCTAGTGAGCCCCATCAAGAATACTTGTCACTAGACAGACACATGTGTACTAGCTAATACAGGTCTTCAATTACGCTTCCCTCAACCTGTTTCTTTGAGTGGCAGAGCAGCAACAGAAAAGTCTTATGGGAACTGACTGTTACCTAGAAAAGAAAACATTTGAAAACGTGAGCTAGAAGCCCAGTGAGTGACTTAATAAAACGTAAATCTCATACTTAAATTGAAAGCTTGAAAACATAATGCTAGAACTTAAAGTATACTAAGCAGACGTGTACTTAAAACCTATTAAACCAATGTATCTGAATCTTAGTTGAGAATGAATATTCACTGCTCTAATTCCCAACGTCAATCCATGGCCAAATGAGATCTCTACTTCAACCTGTTCATATTAAACTATGGCTAAAAGAGATCCCTACGTTGATCTCTTTAAATATACCGATGGCATCTCAAGCAACATCCTTAAGACATAAACGTTGATAACAACTTTTATACATCAATAATCATCATTACATCTTGGTTGAGAACGAGCATACACCGCTCTAGCTCCCACCGTCTATTACTGGCTAAAAGACCTATACCTCGGCCTCTCATTCAGACTTGCCTACATACACACGGAGTTTGTTACGTACCGTCAACACCTTAGGTACATCTATTCAGATACCTTCCCTACCAATATCCCTATTCATTATGTTTAGAAATACCAATGCATGTATTTTGGCAACTTTAGGTATTTAAAACATAGTACGTCAAACTTCATTCAACCTTAGCTTTAACCCTAACGCATGATTCATATTTTGTGAAATAAGTTGGATTAAAACATATTAAACTAGCTTGTAAAACCACTAGCATGCGTTAGACATGAAAAACATACTTAGAAAACTCATACATTAGTAAACATCAAGCGTTGATAAACATTCACAAGCATTAGAAATTTCAAACTATCCTTCTAGCCTAGAAGAATATATGACTGCCTTTATCCTTAGTTGAGAGTGAACTAATAGTTTTAACCCTCAACGTCAACCTTAGTCCGGGAGAACTCTTTTGCTCAATCCCTCGACGTCGTATTACCTACGTGCACGTGGTTATAACTGAGTACCGTCGTACCTTATGTACCTGACTAGGACACCTTCTCATTGTCCTTCAGTATCCTCAGGTACTTCTGCTCAGATACCCTCTCAAATTTCCTTCAGTATCGAGCTGCTAAGATACCTACTCATATGTTCTTTGGTATCAATTTGGCCAGATACTTTCTCAAAAGTCCTTCGGTATCAAATTGGCCAGGTACCTTCTCAAGTGTCCTTTGGTACCAAATTGGTTAGATACCTTCTCATATGTTCTTCGGTATCAATTTGGCTAGATACCTTCTCAAAAGTCATTCGGTATAAAATTGGCCAGGTACCTTCTCAAGTGTCCTTCGGTACCAAATTGGTTAGATACCTTCTTATATGTCCTTCGATAACAATTTGGCCAGATACCTTCTCAAAAGTCCTTCGGTATCAATTTGGCCGGATGCCTTTTCAAAAGTCCTTCGGTACCTCGTTTTAAGTAAAATTAGTCATAAACATTTAATTGAAAGGATACCTTCTCATTGTCCTTCAGTATCCATCACGTAACTAGTCATAACATTCAGTTGAACACTAAAGATTAGTGCTCAGATCATCATACTAATTCATCCATCATACTAGTTTATCATAAAAATAAAGTTACTTAAACTTGCTGAAAGCATTTGGAAAACATAACATATTTAAATCATATCAATTCCATGGAAAACAGGCTTTACATAGCATGAGAGACAGTTCCACAGTTACGTTGCTTGGCACTTCATCTATACACTTAGCATGAGAATAACTTTAAAGAAATCATAATTTCTAAATCATTAAAAACATTAATTCATCACATAGTCACTCACAGCTTGTTGACCTCTTAACGGGTTACATGCTTCTTCTAGCTCTTCTTGGCCTAAAAGGACATATTTCCTAGTTAAACCACTTAGAATTCCTAGTAAAATACCTTAATTAATTCATTTATTAAAGGAATTTTACACAGACGACTCTACTGGTGAGATCCCCATGAGCCACACCAGCTATATCACCACAAGCGAGACCAGCGAGATCATCTTGAGCGAGACCAGCGAGATCACCTTGAGCGAGATCTCATTACCAGTGACACCAGTGATACTCAGCCCCCCAGCGATACTAGCGATACTCAGCTACCAGTGTCACCAGAGATACCCACTCACCAGTGACACCAGCGATACCTGCTCAATTTCTAGTGAGATTCCCCTCTAGAGCGAGATCTTCTTCATAAAATTAGTGAGATCTCCTTCATTAGCAAGATCCTCTTTACAAATTCTCGCTAGAATTTCCACCGTGAGCTGTTTGCTTGTTCTTCCCAAGCAACTGTCTGCTTATGCACAGGTTCTCTGTTACAACTTTAAAAATTCATAACTCAAAATCTAGACCTCTTTTGAAGAAACTTCCTTCTACAAACATGTTTAGAATTGAGTAACTTTCTTGCTTTAAAATTTCAGCAACAAATTCCATATTGTTTGCCATAGTGCTCCCAATCTTCACCTCGGGCCCTAATTAACCCAAGATTCTGTCCCTCTTGTAATTTCATCACTTTTCATTCTTCTTCTCCTACCATCTTTCTCCGGCAAGACAACTTTGAAAATTAGATTCTCTCAGCTATCAAATGGCACTGATTTCACTAAATTTGTTCATGTAGATTGCCAAAACCAAACTTTCGAAGTTCCTTTTCCCTTTTAATCTTTCTGTCGCCTCCCAAATTCAAGGATAATTCGCCACGTTAACTCATATCTAATGACTTAGCCCAAGCCAATAAGTGAGTTTCTTTATTTAATACGTTTTTCTTTTCCTTTCTCCTCAATCTCTATAATTTGCATAGATTTTCACTTATATGATATTTAATATATCTTTCCTTTGGCAAAACATACTTGTTTAGGAACTTAGATTTCGGGGTGTACACTTAGCTTACACGAGCTTATTTCTTCATGCTTCCACCCTCTATCCTTCCTAAGTCATGGCTTCATTCAACTCATTAAGAGACGTCTCATTACTTTCTCTTACTTAAAATAATTAGGGTTCGAGCTTTACAATTGATGCCTTATAGAGATTGGAGAGCATGCTAGAGCAATCCATCATCTATACTTTGGAGGTAGGTTTTCTTGAGGAGTCCTTTATTTTTGAGTCTCTTCCGAAGAGTTTCCTTCAGTTCTACAGCAATACGGTTATGAATAAAATATAGTACACCATTACGACCTTTTTGAATGAGTTATAGACTTATCAGTATTTTATGAAAAAGAAGGAACCGATAGAAGGAGAGGCAAATGTTTCCCATTCCAATAAGTTCCATAAGTGTTCATCCTTTAGAACTAAGTTTGTTCCCTCATCATCTGGCTCTTAGAAGATCCAGAAGAAGAAAGAAGGAAAAAGGAAGACTCCCTCTACTGGAAGAGTAAGGACAAAGCCAAGGTGGCTGATAAGGGCAAGAGCTTCCACTGCAATAAGGATGGTCTTTGGAAATGCAATTGCCCCAAGTACCTTGTTGAGAAGAAGAAAAAAAAGGAAGGTAAATGTGATTTACTAGTTCTTAAAACTTGTTTAGTGAAAAATGACTATACTGCTTGGATACTTGATTCGAGAGGCACTGATCATGTTTGTTCTTCTTTATAAGGAATTAGTTTAGTCCAGCAGCTCGAGGAGGGTGAAATGACACTCAAGATTGAAACGAGAAATGTTATTTCAACTCATGCAGTGGGAGTTGCTGATGCTTGGAATTATGTGGTGGAAATATGGATGCTATGCGTTGATGGAATTGCGTTGTGCACTCAAGTTTCCCCAATGGAATCCAAGTGTAAATTCCTCTGAGTTTCCTGGTAAGTCCAGGGTCAAACATAGGGACTTGTGAAAATAGATTGTGTTGGTAATTTTTATGAAAACTTTGTGGTAACCAAGTAAATAAATAAAGTGTTGGGTGTGTTGTTGCGTTGATGAAAAAGAAATAAATAAAGGTGGCGGATTTGAGAAAATACAGTTTCGTTGATAGATACAATGAGTATGCGATGAATGGGTTGAGAAGATCTTTAGCTAACGTTACTCGGGAATGCGTCAGACTATGCAATCATGTTACAGCCATGCACAACAAGTCATTTTCCAATGTAAATGCGATGCTCCTAAGTCTAGGATGCATGTGTTGAATACAAAGTATCCATAGAGATTATCCCTAAGTCTCTACTCTTGTCCTATGCGATGATGCAAAATGCATGAAAGCAAGGTGACCGCATACAATCATATCCTATCTCTAGGATGCATGTGATGTGTTGATAACAAATAGTGCTCATTCCTAAGCGCCTATCTCTCGTTTATGCATTCTAATCTGGTTTTTCCAAACCTAGATTCTAACCTGACATTCCCAAGTCTAGATCCTGTCCTTAGACTACCCTCCCGAGTATCTCTAATGAACGAATGAAGCATACATAAACAATATAACCGAAAAGAATGAAGATTTCCTAGTTGTGCTAGCTAAATACTTCTCGACCCATTCAACTAATTTAGCTACTCATGCGTGAACAACAGAGAGTGAACAGATGTAGAGAAAGAAATTCCATTCTTATAAATGAGTTGAGTACAAAATGTCAATGGAAAGTAAAGGTAGAGAGTCCGGTAGCAATTCCTTGCTGATCGAGGCTTTTTACACTGAATCTTTATTCTGATCTAAAGGTGTTCCTGCTTCCACAGGCGTTGGCCCTCTCTCTATGTTGGAGCTTCCAACACTTTTCCAAGCTTACCAGAACGATCTATCGGCACAACTTTCTTCCTCGCGTCCACCTTAAAAAGAAAGGAAACTATGGACTGAGGCGTGAACTTGTGGAACAAAAGATTGTAAAAGTCGTGAACCCCCTTCTAAAGAATGCACTTGGTATTTATAGAGCTTCCATGGTGAAAGGCGGCTTCTCTCTCTTGGTTGTACAGATGGGATAGCTTTAATTCCTGACTGATGCACTAGATAATTGTCACCGATAAAGCTGAATATACTTCGTGACCATTATCGGCTGTCAACTTAATTTGGATCCGAGTGTCATTAGCTTTCTATCCTATCGCTTTTAATTATCCTTTCACTCGGATGCGACCACCATGTTGCGCTGACCAAGTTGCGGCGATCCTTCTCGAGCGAATGTGTGTGAGCACGATCAATGCAAAGCCTTGCGGTGAAGTTGCGCTCGACCAATGAATTCCTGTGATTGCAATCTTTGCATTGCGTTAACGCATATTCTGCACAAAAATATAAAGATTAACTGCTCTAATGCGTTGGACGCATGTGACCGCAATATTATAGAATTTATGCTTAATGGATTCACTTTAATATATTTCATCAATGCAATCCAACATTGTTTAAGAACTTAGCACTATGATAACGTGCATTTCTGCCCGTTATCACACCCCCAAATTTAAACAATGTTTGTCCTCAAGCATAAGCTAAAGATTCCTTTAGTAAGTCAACCACAATGTTCTTTTCCTATATTCCTCAAGAATACTTCGTTCAAATCCTATATACCGGAATTTTTTTAAGTCTTATTCAAGTATCTTCCTAAAATATTTCTAAGACCTAGGGACTGCAAGCTTAACTTTCAAAAGGACTTTATTAAATTTCGGAATATCGCATGATTTATTTCAAAAAGAAAAATTTCCATCGGGGTGTCAAATGATTGATCCTTGCACAAAAATTTTCTTCATTGCTATTTTTTTGACCTTACGCTGATCCGAATGCTTGCCTTCGTTTTGGCTTGCCCCCATGTGTGTCATGCGGACATCCAACTATGAGCAACGCACTCTTTCTTAGACTAAACTCATACCGATTTGGCAATGAAGTTGCGGTTAAGAGAAGGTCCCCAGAAAGAACATCTGTTTTGGGTACAGAGGGCCATAGGTTCGAATCCTGTCACTTGATTTATGCATTGATCCTGGTGACTTATTTTCGTTTTGGTTTGCCCCCACATGTGTTATGCGAACATCCAACTATGGGTAAGTGTCTTTCACAACTTAACTCTTATCAACATGGGTTTTCCATTGCGCTGACAGTGGAGTTGTTATTCTCAAATTTTTTTAGAGAAAGAAGCAAGGTCGGAAACAAATACCCCACCCCCAAATTTAAAATGCGGCAATGTCCTCATTGCCAAAAGATTAAAATAAGTCATGCGATGATCATAGAATGCGTTGTAAAGAGAGTTTGAAAGAAAACTGGCCAACCCCTAAGTTCTAGAAATATTTCGTGAGGTGACTATCTTAAGACTAAGTTGACTCTAATATATACAAAGAGAGGGTCAAATGATTTTAAAACAAAACACAAGTTTTTTTTTTCTGGAGAAGGAAATTATAAGAATGAGTAAGATGAAGATAGCTTGAATAAAAGTAAAGTGACGAAGGGATAAGAGTTCAAAAGTCATGTAAGATGGTAGTCCAACTTTTTCAACTTTGCGGAGGCTGTTTCTGGCTGGAAATCTCCTCCGCAATATGCCTTGATCCGTTGTCCATTAAATTTAAATCTGTTTCTGGCTGGAAATATTTCTTTGATGATGAAGGGATCGAACCAGCGTGATTTTAATTTTCCCGGGTGGAATTGAAGAGTATGACCTTTTGCCCAACTTGGAGGTTTCTAGCGCATATGCGTTTGTCATGCCTGCGCTTGGTGCGCTCCTTATAAATCTTCATATATTCATATGCGTTGATCGTCCATTCTTCTAGCTCGACCAGCTGCATTTTTCGCGCTTCCCTTACCTTCTTCAAATCAAAATTCAGCTTCTTGACCGCCCACAATGCTTTATACTCCAGCTTCAAAGGTAAATGACATGCCTTGCCAAATACCAATGCATAAGAGGGCATACCTATTGGTGTTTTAAATGCAGTCCGGTATGCCCGCAACGTATCATCAAGCTTCATTGCCCAATCTTTCCACGAAGGTTTTACTATCTTCTCAAGTATCAACTTAATTTCTCGATTGGACACTTCAGTCTAGCCATTCGTTTGCGGATGGTATGCGGTGACCACTTTGTGAAGGATATTGTACTTGCACAGTAGCTTCTTGATATTGTGATTGACAAAGTGTGATCCTTCATCACTTATAATGGCACGGGGAGTGAAAATATTTCTCTTGAGGAACTGGGAGACTATCGGCGCATCACTTGCGACGCATGCTATTGCTTCTACCCACTCGGAGACATAATCGATGTCCAATAAAATATAGTGCTTGCCATGCGAAGGAGGGAATGGCCCCATGAAATCAATCTCCCATACGTCGAATAATTCCAGCTCCAAGATGGTGTTCATTGGCATTGCGTTCTTCCATGAAATATTGCCTTTGCGTTGACACTGATCACATTTCATTGCGTAGTCAGCCACATCCTTGAATAATGAAGGCCAAAAGAATCCACCTTGCAAAACTTTGGCTGCAGTGCGTTTCCCTCCAAAGTGCCCACCATATGGTGAGTCGTGGCATTGTGACAATATGCGTTGTTGAGCAGCATTTGGTACGCATAATCGAATGATTTGGTCTGCGCCTCTTTTATATAGATTCGACTCATCCCAATAATAATGTTGGCATTCATGTTTGAGCTTCTTCTGTTGATGGTAGGTGTAATCTTCAGGAAATTGTTCACAAACCAAATAATTAATGATGTCCGCATACCAGGGAAATTCATCTATGTGGAACAGCTGCTCATCCAAGAACACGACGCTCACCTCAGATTCATTGCGGTCAACCTAAGGATTTTCCAGTCTGGACAAGTGATCCGCAACTTGATTCTCTATCCTCTTCCAATCAATTATCTCAATATCAAATTCTTGAAGAAGGAGAACCCATCTGATCAACCTCGACTTTGTGTCCTTCTTTGTCATTAAATATTTGATTGCCAAGTGATCAGTGTGAATGAGTACCTTGGTTCCCAACAGATATGCCCTGCATTTCTCCAACGCAAAAATCACAGCCAAGAGTTCTTTCTCTGTGGTGGTATAATTTATCTGATCAGGGTTTAAAGTTTTACTCGCATATGCGATGGGATGCAAAATTGTTTTCTTCTTTTGCGCGCAGGCTGCCCCCATCGCATACCTGCTTGCGTCTCACATGATTTCAAATGGCATTGTCCAATCCAGCGCCATTAGTATGAGCGCGGTAACTAGCGCATCTTTTAGAACTTTGAATGCGTTGAGGTAGTTGTTGTCAAACTCAAACTTTCTATCCGCCTCTAACAACGAACTCAGTGGTCTTGCAATCTTAGAAAAGTCTTTGACAAATCGTCTATAGAATCCAGTATGCCCCAAGAAGCTTCGCACAGCCTTCACGCTGGTTGGAGGTGGAAGTCTTTCAATTGCTTCAATATTTTGCTTTGTCCACCTCCAACCCTTCCCGGGAGACCTTATGTCCCAACACTATACCCTCTTTCACCATGAAATGACATTTTCCCCAGTTGAACACCAAGTTCATCTCCTCACATCTTTTCAGAATTTTCTCCAAACGAGCTAGGCAGACTCTATAAGTGTTCCCAAAAACGAAGAAGTCATCCATAAATATTTCCACTGAGTCCCCGAGATTATCTAAAAAGATCACCATCATGCACTTTTGGAACGTGCTCGGCGCATTGCAGAGGCAAAACGGCATGCGGCGAAAAGCTAATCCTTCATCATGATTTGATGAAGAAGCTAGCAATTTGGGTCAACCTCGTTTTTCTCAATTGTTGAGAGTGCCTCAACTCAGTGGGAGGCTTGTATCACAACTTGACCATTACTGGGGTTTAACTGAAACTCAGGTCATCATATCAGATGATGGTATTGAGGATCCATTGTCTTATAAGCAGGCAATGAATGACATAGACAAGGACCAATGGGTCAAATCCATGTACCTTGAAATGGAGTCTATGTACTTCAATTCAGTATGAGAACTTGTAAATCTACTTGAAGGGGTTAAACCCATAGGGTGTAAATAGATCTATAAGAGAAAGAGAGATATAGCTGGTAAGGTATAGACCTTTAAAGCTAGACTTGTAGCAAAGGGTTATACCCAGAGGGGAGAGATTGACTATGAGGAAACCTTTTCTTCTGTTGTTATGCTTAAGTCTATAAAAATTCTCTCATCCATAGCCACATATATTAATTACGAGATATGACAAATGGACGTCAAGACTGCTTTTCTAAATGACAATCTTGAAGATACCATCTTCATGTCTGCTTGAGGGGTTCATAGCCCAAGGTCAAGGGCAAAAAGTTTGCAAGTTGAATTAATCTATTTTTCGGTTGAAACAGACATCCAGATCTTGGAACATTAGATTTGATATTGTGATCAAATCTTTTGGTTTTGACTAAAACGTTGACGAACCTTGTGTCTACGAAAAAATCATCAACGGTAAAGTAGCTTTCTTGATACTTTATGTAGACGATATCCTACTCATTGGGAATGATGTAGGATGATGTTAAAAAATGGTTGGTAGCCCAATTCCAAATGAAAGATTTAGGAGAGACGTAGTATGTTCTTGGGATCCAAATCATTAGGGATCGTAAGAACATAACGCTAGCTCTATCTCAAAAAACTTATATCGAAAAAATGTTGACTCGTTGTTCGATGCAGAACTCTAAGAAGGGTTTATTACCTTTCAGGCACGTGGTTCGCTTGTCTAAGGAATAGTGTCCTAAGACACATTAAGAAATTGAGTATATGAGACGTATTCCTTATGCTGTAACTGTGGGTATCTTAATGTATGCTATGTTCTGCACTAGGCCAGACATTTGTTATGTAGTGGAAATAGTCAGTAGGTATCAGTCTAATCAAGGGTTAAACCACTAGACTACAGTAAAGAACAACCTCAAGTATCTTATGAACGAGAGACTACAGTCTAGTGTATAGAGCTACGAATTTGATCCTTACGGGATACACCAATTTTGATTTCAAACTGACAAGGATTCTAAAAAATCCACATTAAGATCAATGTTTACCATGAATGGGGGAGCTGTAGTATGGCATAACATCAAGGAAGGATGCATAACAGACTTCATTATGGAGGCTGAGTATATAGCTGCTTGTGAAGCAGCAAAGGAAAGAGTTTTGCTCAGGAAATTCCTAAGTTATTTGGAAGTTGTTCTAAATAAGAACTTACCCATCACCTTATATCGTGACAAAAGTAGGGCAGTAGCCAACTCTAAAGAACCTTGCAGCCACAAACGAGGAAAGCATATTGAGAGAAAGTATCACTTAATATGAGAGATTGAGTAACAAAGAGATGTGATCGTCACAAATATCTCTTTGGAGCACAACATGGCCGATCCATTTATGAAGTCTCTCTTGGTTAAAGTTTTGAGGGTCATCTAGAGAATTTAAATCTACGAGACATGTACATTGTATAATCTAAGGCAAGTGGGAGATGTAAAATGGGTATGTCGATGCCTTAGTTTATTGTTTTTTTTTTTTACTATACCATCCCCGTTGTTTTGGGTTATTATTGTTATGCACATCCCATTAACTAGAGTTTTAGTTAAAGTGGGAGTTTTTTGGGTTTTATGCCCTAAAACTCGTTGATAGTAAATGTAAATGATTGACCGTCATTAATAAAGAGTTATTGATATTATCTCAACAATTGTTATTGATTGTGTTTAGGGTTGGAAAAAAAAAAAAAAACGAGGCCCCAACCCGTTTGGGTTAGAGATTCCCTATTTTGATCGGGGGTAGGGTAAAACTAGAGAAAATTTCCACGATCAGGGATGGGGACGATATCCCCACCCCGACCCCAACCCCGACCTCAATTAATCCACGATCCCGATTTGATATATTTATATTATTTTAAATATATATTTATGATATATAAAATAATTTATTTATATATATGTTTATTATATGTAGTGTTGGAGCCCAAACTCTAACTCTAAGCCCAAGAAGTCAAGCCCAAACTTAAAAACTAAAAAAAGCCCTAAATTAAAAAAGCCCAAAGTCAAGTTTTTCAACCTTCTCCATCTTCTTCCCTTCTGCTAGTCCTAAGCCCAAACTTCCTTACCCTATCTACTGTGTGTGACTGATTGCTTGTGTCTTCTGAACTGATTCAAGGCGAAGCCGTGCATGACCTTGAAGTGAAGACTGAAGATGAAGCGTCAAGAAGTGTGGCTGGCTACGTGAAGAAAGATCTACCGTGATTCGTGAAGTGAAGCCGTCAACCATGATTCGTGAAGGAAGGCCTTGGGTGTTACGTCTGTTGTCAGCCATGAAGTGAAGAAGAACTATTCGTTGTGCATTGCATCTGCCGTCAGCTGTTGCGTCTGCTTTCAAGACTGTCTATTCGAGCTCGAGCCGCTGTCGTTCGACTTCCGAGTGGCGAGATCTGGAAAGGTAATACATGAGTTTAGTTTGAAAAGTAGATCAAATGATTGGTAAGGATATATTTTGATTATTGGTTTTTGTTTTTCATTTGAAAAAAAGAGACTTTATGCCATTCCGAGAGGCAGGATCTGTCCGTTCAAGGCTTCAAGCCGCTATCGTCTGAGATCTATTTCCGTTCAAGTCGGTAAAAATTTCCTTTCGTTCTCTTGTTTGGCCGTTTGATATTTTTTCATTGTAAATGTAATCCTTCAAATTTAAATTTTATAAAACTTAGTAAATAATATGTTTGAAAAGTATGTTTGTGTATGTTTGAATGCTTTGAATTTTAGGTTTGAATATGTTTGAAAAGTATGTTTGAATGCTTTGAATTTTTGGGGTTGAATATGTTTGAAAAGTATCTCTATAATTCTAATCTTGAATTTTGGGTTGAATATGTTTGAATGCTTTGAGTTTTTTTAATGCTTTTGGGGTTTGAATTATAAGACATTCCATAATTCCAAGACTTTTTTTGAATGCTTTGAACTTTGCGGTTGAATGCTTTGAAAATTAAGTCCAAGTTTAAAGAGGGTTTTTTAAATTAAATCTTTGGTAGGTTGAAAACAACGTCTTCATCACCTTCTACAAATAAAGATTCTCCAAGTTCAATTCCAAGTCGAATCCCAGATCCAACCCTAAATTCAACCGTAAATTCAACCCCAAATTTAACTCCATACTCCTCGAATGATGATAATTTGATTGTTAATAATTGTGTTATTCTTGGTGAGGATATTGAGAAGGGATATTTAAAGAGGAGATTGACATCAGTTGTTTGGAACCATTTTAAGAAACAAAAAATAGATGGAATAGACAAGGCGGTTTGTAATTATTGCAAACGAAAATTAGGGGGTGAAAGTAAAAATAGAACCAAACATTTGTATGACCATATTAAGATATGCTCATATAAGGGACAAAATGATATACGACAATCCCTATTGAATCCTGACAGAGAGAAGAACATTACATTGAGTTTATATAACTTCGATCAGGAAGCTGCAAAAAAAACATTAGCTAGGATGATAATAAAATATGAATATCCTCTCTCAATAGTTGAGCATGAAGGTTTTAGGGAATTTTGTAATGTCATCCAACCATTGTTTAAGATGGTGTCAAGAAACACAATAAAGAAGGAGATTTTGAAAATTTATGAGACTGAAAGTTGAAAACCATGACATTGTTGAATGAGATCAAAGGAAAAATTGCCCTTATAACAGACATGTGGACTTCCAACCACCAAACAAAAGGTTATATAGTTGTCTTTGCAAATTTTGTTGATGATAGTTGGGTTTTGCAAAACAAAATAATCATGTTTATATATGTCCCTTCTCCATTGAGTTCTGAGATGCTTCGTGAAGAAATAATGGAATGTCTGTTAGACTGGAATATTGATAAAAAATTGTCAGCTCTAACTATAGATAATTATAGTACAAATGACTCCATAGTCAATATGCTTGTTGATAGTTTGTGTGGAAACTTAATATTGGATGGGAGTTTATTTCAGATGCGGTGTTGTGCTTATATTCTAAACTTAATTGTGAAAGATGGGTTGGCAGTGATAGGAGATGGGTGTTGGGTTTTATGTCCTAAAAACTCGCAGTTTGTAAAATGATAAACATTTTCTATTATGAATATACATATTATTGACCTCATAAATTGTATGAAAGTCTAAATCCAATAAACTAAGACTCATGACTATTGTATGAGTACTTGAACTTTATGTGGAGACATAAGAGTGGATCAGGTTCGAGTAAATAGTCAAAATGATCTATGGTACATGAATGAGGTTGAGTACCTTATTCTGGTAACACCATTGGATGCGACCTACTCTGTAGTTGTTACAAAGAGTTGTAAAGTGCTAGATACGATGTAATCCTAATTTGCACATGTTATGACATGAGGAATGGGGGCGTCCTATGCAATGAGTTTGCATAAGATCGGACAAAGAAATAAGTCACTCTTACTTTATAACGTTGTTTACTGTATAAGATTGATTATTTCACCTAGATGACCTAGGTAACTTGATCTTAATCTTGAGCTAATTATGAACTCCTGTTTATTCGGGATTACCCTTAGATTTTCATAGGTGAGGGTTGGCTCAACAGTGCCGGCTCAATAAGACTCCCATTACAGAGTAAGACCTAATAGATAGCTGGGGACATAGGGTGCAAGACGGAGTTCACGCCTACCTGACTTAGGGATAGGAGAAAGGTTGTTCTCTCAAGTACTGAATCCAGGTCTTGAACAAGAGGCCCCACCCTCTCACTGGGCTGAGAGAGTTTTGTTTAGTGATTGGATCACAAACCAGTTGTTCATTAGAAGATCAGTAAGAACTTGAGAAATAAGACGTAATCTTGGGGGTAAAACAGATATTTGGCCCAATCGTTATTACGAACATCCTGTGAAGGGTCAACTTGCTGATTATGGTTAAATCATATGGATATAATATATCTACAGTGAGAGGAGTGCAACTATGTGATTTAATGGAGTGACCCATTAGTTAACAAATGGGGATTAATTTGATCTAATGAGTTTAGCCGATTAATCTCGAATCATTGGAGCCCATGATCTGTAAGTTCCCGAAGTCCCCCTACTAGCTCGTAATGGACTAGCTCTAGAATAACATGATAAGTTAATTTGAAACATTCAAATTTTAATTAAGGGAATTACTAATTATATGACATATAATTATATGTTTAATTTTAGAATTAAATTAAACGGGATAGGAGAATTTATATATTTAAATATGATTTAAATATATAAAGATGGATATGTGTGAAAATTAATTTAATATTTGATATTAAATTAATTAAGTTTTATTTAATAATTAATTTATGAAATTAATTAATTTTTCATTTTAAAATCAAAATTTGATTTTTGGATAAAATTGGAAAAATTGGAAAACAAAACACAAAATGGAAAAAATGTTTTTTCCATTATCTATCTTTTAAAGTAGCTCACACATATTACATTGTCTTGGCCTTGTCTTCTCCAAGCATGAGCTGTAACTCATTCAGCTCTTCTCTTTGCATGTTGATCTGCAATATAATGTGAAGATTGGAGTGAAAATCGGGCACGCAATCCATAGAGTTTTTTTTAGAGAAAAATTGGTTTGAAGAATGGTTCTTCAACAAGGTTGCTGCAGTGAGCTTTTCTTCTTCATCTCTTGATTCAAGCTTATTTTGAGTCCCACAACTCAATCTAGAGCACGAAGAGAATAGTAGAGAAGATCTTGAGGTGGTCTACAACAAGAGGAGAAGACTGCAGCTGAAGAAGAAGCTTTGAGGAAGTTCTACAAGAGATATGTCATGAAACCCTTTTTTTTTTTGCAGAAGCATGCTTTATATTATGCCAAAATTAGTGAATTTGAGTGCTTAAATGATCTTTGTTCTTCCACTGCTGTTGATACAATCCTACAATGGGATCGAAATAGTACGTTGTAGTGTGTCTTTTTTAGTGCATACACAAAAAAAGAAGGAGAAATTTGAGGAAACTACTCGTCAGTTGAATGTTTATGATAGTCAGATGTTGAGTCTTGATGATTGTACTAGGTGGAATTCTACATATTTTATGTTAGCCACTACATTGAAGTACAATGTTGTTTTTTATCGATTAAAAAAACGAGAAAAAAAGTACAAGAGTTTGCCTTTGGATTGAGATTGGGTATTAGCAAAAGAGATATGTGAGAAATTTAAAATATTTCATCACGTGACTGAAATATTTTTTGGATCCAAATATCCTATTGCTAATCTTTTTTTCCCAAAAATTTGTAAATTGAAATTGGTTATTTCTAAGTGGACGAATTCTGGCATTCAAGAGATAAGAGACATGGCTTCAAATATGATTTTAATGTTTGATAAATATTGGAAGAAAATTCATAGGGCAATGGCAAATTGAAGTTGATTGAGTTTTACTTCCCTAGAATTTATAGAGATAGTTTTTTTCTTGAAGTGGAAAGGATTAAAAAAATTTGTTTAGATTTGGAAACAGAATATCAGCTGAAGCAGGAAGGTGGAGGTCGCTCTAAAGATTTTGATGGAACATCACAGAATATATAATTTGATGATTTTAATGATTATGACTTGTTTGTATCAAATTCCGATAATATCAATCAGAAGCAACAGTTTGATGCATATTTGGATGAACATGTCTTACCTCGAACATCTTATTTTGACATTTTGAGTTAGTGGAAATTGAATGGTGTCAAGCATCCATTTTACAAACAATTGCAAGAGACATATTAGTCATCCTGTTATCTAGTATTCCATCAGAATCTGCTTTTAGTACTTGTGGTAAGATTGTAAGCCACATTATAACAAAATTCATCCGAAGACGATAGAGACTTTGATGTGCGTTCAAAATTGGATTGCAACTGAAGTTTTGACAGGTTAGTTTGTTTATTTTGTTTTACCTCTTTTTAGCATTTAATATATTAATAAATATTTTCTTTTATTACAAATATGTGACAATATAAGGTACTAGCACGGGAAAAGAAATGGTTAAATATTTAGTAACTGTTTTAGAAGATGCAGACGATTTTGATGAAGATGGCGTGGTGACTAAGGTATGCTCGAGGACTAACATTATTTTCTGGTAACACTATAGATGCGACCTATTTACATTTTATTTTTTTGTGTTCTAGCTTTTTTTTTTTTGTGACATTATTTATTAATTACATTTTAAATGTAGGAATGAATAATACACAGAATTAATGATGGGATGATACCAAGAAGGAAGAAAGATTTGAATGTGAAGTCATCGGTGAAGGGAGAAAGATGAGTAATTTATATATTTTAAATATATAAGGCATTTGCCGTTAATTGATTTCCTTATTCAAACTTTGTTTAATTTTAAGTTGTAAACTTATTTAATGGATTTTTCAACTTTTAAATTGTGTTTATTTCATAGATTAGTCTATTATATTTTGTTTATTTTTTATGGACTAGTCAAATTTTAAATAAATTCATTTGAATTAAAAAAATGAGGAATCCGATAAACTTATTTAATGGATTTGTGAGCTTCTAAATTGTGTTTATTTCATAGATTAGTTATTATATTTTGTTTTTTTTTTTTGGACTAATCAAATTTTAAATAAAATCACTTAAATTAAAAAAAAAATGGGAATCCCCATGGGGAACTAGTAGGGGATTCCCTGTGGAGAATTAGTAAGAGAATCTCCATGGGGAAACAGGGAATGAGGCCCCACGGGGACCCTGTTTGCTCGAAGAGGAATCCCTACCCCCGTCCCTGCCTTCAAATGGCTAGGACGGAGGTGGGGATGAGGGTGAATTTCCCCTACCCCCTGAGCCCGACCCGGCCTTGTTGCCAACCCTAATTATGTTGTATTTATTTTGCCTTATTAACCTTAAGATCCAATAAACTAACAACTGGGTTGTCTTATGAGTCTTGAATAGTATGTAGAAACATACGGGCATCATTGTTCAAGATACAACCTAAAGAGTTTATAGTATAGGGATAAAGCTGGGTACCTTATCCTGGTAACCTTATAGATGCGACCTACTTTGTATTTGATACAAACACAATGATCCAATGCGTTCGTGTAGGAGACATGCGAGTGAAGGTACCCTATGCAATGAGTTTGCATAAGACTGGACCACGAAATAGTAACCACTAAATGTAACTCCATTGACTAGTTAGGCTTTAATTTCAATAGGATGACCTAGGCAACTTATTCTTAATCCTGAGTATAGTATGAACTCCTATTCACATCAGATTGTCTTTTGATTTTTATAGGTGAAAGTGGCCGATTTGCTGACTCAAAATGCTTACCATTTTGGGGACAAGACCGAGTAGAGAGCTGAGAACATAATTATACAAGATGGATTTCACTTATTCTCGACTTTAGGGTAAGTAGATGAGTGATCTCCAAAGTGGTGTGTCTGAGAGTTGAACAAAGGGCCCTACCCTCTCACTGGCTCGAGAGGGTTTCTATTTAAAGTTTGAAGCATTAACAAATTATTCATTAGAGGAGCACTGGTATTTAAGGATATGGAAGTAAATTGGGGGTAAAATGATAATTTGACTCAGCTTGTGTTACGAATACTCGTGAAGGACTAACTTCCTATTATTGGTCAATATCCATGGACATAGAAATATATCTGTGGTGAGAAGAGTGCAACTGTAGGTCTTTAGTGGAGTGTACCCATAGTTAACGAACATTGATTGATCTGGTTAATGAGTTTAGCCAATTAATATCATATCATTGGAGCTTCTGATCTGTAGGTCTATAAGGTCCCTCTCCTAGCTCATAAAGGGTATTTACGTTATTATACCTTGAATAGAATTTGAAATGTTCAAATTCATTTAGGAAAATGTATAATGTATGTTGATAATTTTTTATATGATTTAAAATTAATTTATGAGGGAAATAAATATTTGAAGGAGTTCAAATATTAATTTAATATGAATTGGATTCATATTAAAACTATAAGTTACAAATTAATGCGTCTTAGATACACATTAAATCTATAGGTTATAAGAAAAATACAATTAAATATGATTCCAATGTAAGTTAAATTAAATATGTGATATTTAATTAGGTAATTGATTAATTAGAAAACTAATTAATTAATTAATTAAATTAAAAACATAGGTTATGTGAGAGATGCTCATTTAAATAGGATTGAAATGAATTTTTAATTAAATTGGATTTAATTTAATTAATTATTAATTTAACTTTATTAAATTAAATAAAACCTAATAATTCCTTTACGTGAGAATGGAGTTATCTAAACGTGAATCTCTACCCACATTCTTCTCTCATGCCTATTAGACATGCAAATAAAAAAAAAAAAAAGAGGTATGAAGTTTTTTTTCTTTTTATTTTTTCGTAGAAAGGTATTGTGAAAAAAAAAATCTTCTCTCTAATTCTCTCTACAACATCAAAAAAATTCCTGTGATTGTTTTCCCTTTTTCAAGATTGGTTCCCACAAGCCTTTGACCTCAAGTGCTCAGAAAATAGGAAGGTAGCCATTTTGGTGGTGTTCATGACCAGCTAGAGAATTGATTCCATTATGAGTCTTCATCGAAAGTGAATAAAGAAAACTCTTCTCCCTATAGTTAAAAAAATATGTTTAACCTTGGGTTTATATAGTAGGTTTATTCTGTATAATTTTTCCAGTGTACTGGTGTTTCGGTTTTTTAAATTAATTTCAAGTATAGTTATGTGTTATTCTTCTGGTGTGTTAGGGATTTCAACCCTTCAAAAAGACCTCGTCCTATTCTAAATCCTGGTATTTCGTATATTTTTTTAATTCTCCTCCTCTAGTCCTTACGAGTCTGCTGAGTCTTTTCTTTGTTTTGACTCTTTTGGATTATTTGAGTCTTTCAATTCTTTCTTTTTCTCTTTTCTCCTAATAACTTGTAGAAATACAAGTTATCGTTCTCTCAAAGTTTGAATAATTAGGATCTTTAGTGATGTAAACACACTCATTATGAAAAGAAAAATGTATGAAATTCAATACATGTAGTAAATACATACAAAAATATCATTTTATGTAAAAAGTTGCTTCACTAATGCATTTCAACGTAGGAATCAAAGAAATTTACTAAATTTTTCAGCCAAGGCCAACGTAAGAGGTATGCGTCCGAGAATATTTGACACATGAAGGATACATTGGCTTGTGCATTTCCTATCAAATCACCACTCGCAGGCATGGGCATATGACTGACAGCGTCTGAACATTTCAGAAGTGGTTGACGGTTGTTCCAGGGTATGAAATTTAATGCAAGTCCAATCACCAAGTTATTGAGATTTTCCTATATAAGAAGAAGCCACCTTCAGAATCACAGTTAGACAATTTAGAGCCAGACAATTAGAAACTTTTCTTTCCAGCACTCGTAGATATAGTATGTTGTTTACAAGCGAGAAGTAAGAGGGAAGGCACCATTTCCTCGACGCCTTTAGAAAAAGAATGACGAGAAGAAGTTCAAATGCTTCCTTGAGATTCTTAAACAATTACATACCAACATCCTTCTCATAGAGGCGTTGGAGTAAATGCCTAGTTATGTAAAATTCTTGAAGGATGTTTTGACAAAGAAGAGAAAGATTAGCAAGCTTGAAACCGTGGCGTTAACAAAGGAATGCAATTTCATGCCCCTCTTTATTTTTAAGAAACTTTCGGTGATGCTAGGCCTACCACAGTAAAGCTCCAACTCGCTGATAGATCAATCACATATCTAGAAGGAAAGATTGAGGATGTTTTAGTGAAGGTTGACAAGTTCATATTTTCGATAGATTTCATTATATGAAACTGATAGAGATATCCCAATCATTCTTGGACACCCATTTCTAGTGACCGAAAAAGTTTTGATTGATGTGTAAATGAGGAACTCATGATATGTGTGGACACCCAAGAAGTCAAATTCAATGTGTTGATCGCATTAAAGTTCCTAGATGATGCAGAACCCTGTCAACCTATTGATTAAATCAACTGCTCGAGGAAGAGGAACAAGAAGTGGACTAAGTCTGTGAGGTCCATGTGTTGAGTGAAAATACACGGAGGTTCAAGCCACTAAGTTTGGATGAGCAACAGACCAAACCAACGCTCTCACCTCTGGGGGAGTCGCCAATTCTTGAACTCAAACCTCTTCCACATCAATTAAAATATGTTTTTCTTGGAAACAGTAATACTTTACATGTCATAATTTTAGCTACACTTTCTTAGTCTAACGAACAACTTCTTTTGCAAATATTAAAAACGCATACATGAGCAATCGGATGAACGCTGGTTGAAGGAAGACCGGATGATCGAGGCCCAACACAGGTTCAACCCCATAATGAAAGAAGTGATAAAGAAGGAAATCATTAAATGGCTCGACGCAAGGGTGATCTACCTTATTTTTGACAGTTGCTGGGTAAGCCCAATTCAATGCATGCCAAAGAAAGGCAACATAACTGTAGTAGTCAACTACAACAGTGAATTGATCCCATCTAAAACTATTACTAGGTGGCGTATTTGTATGGACTATAGGAAGCTGAACGTGTCGATAAAGAAAGACTACTTCCCACTTTTCTTCAAGGACCATATGCTTGATATATTAGCCGAAAAAGAGTTCTCTTGTTTCTTAGATGGGTATTCTGGTTACAATCAAATCTTAATCGCCCTTGAGGACCAAGAGGAAACTACTTTTACATGTCCCTTTTGAATGTTCGCATTCCGACGCATGCCCTTTGGCTATGTAAATGCACCTGGAATATTTCATAGATGCCTGATGGTTATATTTTTTGACTTTCTTGAACACTCTATCAAAGCTTTTATGGATGAATTTTCAGTTTTTGGAGATTCCTACCTTTCCTGCCTCAATAACCTAGAAGCCATCCTCACTAGATGCAAGGAAATGACCTTGGTACTTAACTGGGAAAGATGTCACTTCATGGTGACAGAAGGCGTTGTTCTTGGGCACATGTTTTCCAAAGTAGGGTTGGAGGTGGATGAAGCCAAAATTGATGTCATTGCAAAATTGCCCGCGTTTGCATATGTCAAGGCCCCAAGGAGCTTTCTAGGCCTGCAAGCTTCTACAGAAGACTTGTAAAAGGATTTTCCTAAATTGCACGTCCACTGAGTGCATTTCTGGAGTTGAACAAGCCTTACATATTTGATGAAGATTGCCACCAAGAGTTTGAAACTTTAAGGTATGTGTTAACAACAACGCGGGTATTGGTAGCTCCGAACTGGACGCAGCTTTTCATATTAAGGTGTGACGCAAGAAACATGACTAATTGAGCTATGCTAGGCCAAAAGAAAGGAAACCTAATACATCTTATCTCCTGCTCGTCAAAGACACTAATAGAATCCCAAGAACATTACACAACTACTGAAAAAGAAATGTTAGTCGTAGTGTTTGCTATTGGGAAGTTTAGAGCTTATTTGGTGGGTGTGTCAGCAACCGTTTACACTAATCACTCTGCTGTAAAGTTCTTGATGGACAAAAAAAGACACGAATTCGATGCACATTCATTCAGTGTTGTTGCTATAGAAATTTGATTTAGAAATCAAAGATAGAAAAGGTACTGAGAATTAGGTGGCTAATCACCTATCGACATTGGAGAATAAAATGCAATTGGGCCAGACTGAAATTGAAGACGCATTCCCTAATGCTTGCTCAAGGTTAAAGATAAGGTCGTGGTACGTTGACATTGTCAATTACCTTACCACAAAACAATTTCTAGAAGACTTCAATGCCCAACAAAGGAAACAACTTGTGTATGATTGCAAGTTTTATTTTTGGGATAAACTGTTTCTCTACAAGCAAAGCCTAGATTCCATTATGCGTCGGTGTGTCCCCGAGGTTAAAATGCAACACATTTTATTTGAATACCATGATTCTCCTTATAGAGGTCATTTTGGAGGATAGAGGATAGTTGCAAAAGTCCTCCAGAGTGGTTACTTTTGGCCCACTCTATTTAAAGATGCAAGGGAATATGTTCTTAAATGTGACCCCTGCCAACGCACGGGCAACATCTCAGCAAGAAACGCAATGCCACTCAACAATATACTCGAAGTTGATCTTTTTGATGTTTAGGGCATTGACTTCGTGGGACCCTTTCCTCCATTTTGTGGTTAGCAATACATTCTAGTAGCAGTGGATTATGTGCCTAAGTGGGTCGAGGAAATGGCCTGTGCAAAAAATGATTCGACAATTGTTTCTAAATTTCTAACCAAGTACATTTTCATGCATTTTAGGACACCAAGGGCATTGATAAAAGATGAAGGTACACATTTTCATAACTGCATCATATCTAAATTTCTTGTTAAATATAATGTCAGACAGAAAGTGGCAACTGTATACCAGCCACAGACGAATGGAAAAGCAGAAGTCTCTAATAGAGAGACCAAGTCGATTTTGGAAAAAGTTGCCAACGCATCCAAAAGGGACTGGGCACATAAGCTGGATGAAGCTCTTTGGACATATAAGAAAAATGCATATTGGTATATCTCCTTATACTTTAGTATTTGTAAAAGCCTGCCACTTACCTTTCGAATTGAAGCACAAGGAATTTTGGGCAATGAACAAACGGAACTTAGATCTAGATGACGCATGGGAAAATAGAAAGTTGCAACTCAATGAACTGGATGAGTGGCGGTTTAACACTTCGAAAATACGAAGATTTACAAGGAGAAGACTAAGCGTTGACATGACCAATGCATCGATAATAAAGAATTCTTCATTGGTCAAAAGGTATTATTCTTTAACTCATGTTTGAGACTGTTTCCATGAAAGCTTAAATCTAGGTGGCCAGGGCCATTTTTATCAAAGCAATCTTTCCTCATGGAGTTGTGGAGCTCACTCGAGAGGATGACAATAACGTCTTCAAGGTAAATGGGTAGAGGGTACAACCATGCTTTGAAGGAAATATGGAACGCAACAAGACATCCATCGAGCTACGCGAGGTTGCCTGAAGCTCCCATCGAAGTGTCCCTGTGTGCATATAGACATATATTCCAAGGACACTTCCTATCTCCTACTTTACTTTTTTTTTTTTTTTTTTTTTTTTTTTTTTTGCATTATGTATACCATGTGTTTGTTTCTGATTCCTGTTTGAATTCATTTTTAGCATTGAAATTTTAAGTTTGTGTCATGATTGTTTACCTTGTATGCTTTTGGATGATTGTTTAAAAACTAACCTTATGGATTTCTAAATTTTTGGGGGGGAGGGGGGTACTAGAGTAGAGGCGTTGGAATTAGGCCAACACATACCCATGCATTGGAAGAGGAAAAGACGTTAGGGGAAGCTGAACTACTTGAGTGTTTGGGTGGCCCAAGGCGTGTCTTTTCAGATTCGCATTTAATGCGTAGCCCAAACGTCACCCACTAATAACACATGTCAACTCTGTCCTCCACTTTCTCTCTCCCCTATGTTTCCCTGTAAAAGGGATTCATAACCCATTTTATCTTTTTCTTTCTTCCGTCTCTCAACCCTAGCTTCTCAGAATTCTCGAGCTTCCTCATTATCCTACCACTCTGAATCGAGCATCCCTCCAAGCTTTCAAGCCCTTTTCACCGGAGCACAATGTCAGACGCTTCTGACAACCATAATGCATCTCTAGGCTTTGTCAGAGACTCGCTGATAAGCTCTTTCTCCTCCTCTTCTATTTATCCCTCACTATCATCCTCTCCATCGAAGCCCACTACTTTGTCTATACCATCAACTGCTTCATCTTCTTCCTGAAAAACCACCATTCAGCCTAAACCTACCACCCAACCTAGGCCTACCACCAAACCTAGGCCAGCCATCCAACTAGCTCTCGCGAAGCCAACCCTATGACCTTTGATCTCCTCTAAAGCCCTTGCAAAACCTCAATCTTCCATCTCCTTATATGCTCGAATGCCTAAATCCTCAATCCCTTCCAACTCGATATGGCAGCATGCGTCCAAGGGCCCTACCAAATCCGCTGTCGTAAAGCCATACAAGAAACCAGCCCCTCCACCCACCATCGTGCGTCCGACAGTCCTCTTAGGCATTGAACCTCTAACCATTATCTTCCTCATTGAAGTTGCCCAGCCTTCCCCTGTTTCCTCACTAGGCTCACCGCATACTGTTGGTTTGATGTCCTAAAACTTGTAGTTTGTAAAATGATAAACATTTTCTATAATCAATATACTTATTATTGATTTCATAAATTGTATAAGAGTGGATCAGGTTCGAGTAAATAGTCAAAATGATCTATGGTACTTGAATAAGGTTAGGTACCTCATTCTGATAACACCATTGGATGCAGCCTACTCTGTAGTTTTTATAAAGAGTTGTAAGGTGCTACATACGATGTGATCCTAATTTGTACATGTTATGACATGAGGAGTAAGGGCGTCCTATGCAATGAGTTTGCATAAGATCGGACCAAGAAATAAGTCACTCTTACTTTATAAGACTAGCTATTTCACCTAGATGACCTAGGTAACTCGATCTTAATCTTGAGCTAACTATGAACTCCACTTTATTCGGGATTACCCTAAGATTTTCATAGTTGAGGGTGGCTCAACAACGATGACTCAATAAGACTTCCATTTCAGGGTAATACCTAATAGATAGTTGGGGACATAGGGTGCAAGACGGATTTCACGCCTACCCGATTTTGGGATAGGAGAAAGGTTGTTCTCTCAAGTATTGAATCCAGGTCTTGAACAAGGGGCCCTACCTTCTCACTGGCTGAGAGAGTTTGGTTTAGTGATTGGATCACAAACCAGTTGTTCATTAGAAGATCAGTAGGAACTTGAGGAATACGACGTAATCTCGGGGGTAAAACAGATATTTGACCCACCGTTATTACAAACAACCTATGAAGGGTCGACTTGCTGATTATGGTTAAATCATGTGGACATAATATATCTATAGTGAGGGAGTGCAACTATGGGCTTTAGTAGAGTGACCCATTAGTTAACGAATATGGATTAATTTGGTCTAATGAGTTTAGTCGATTAATCTCGAATCGTTGGAGCCCATGATCTGTAGGTCCGCGAGGTCCCCCTACTAGGTCATAACGAACTAGCTCTAGAATAGTGTGATAAGTTAATTTGAAACGTTCAAATTAGAATTAAGGGAATTACTAATTATATAAGATATAATTATATGTTTAATTTTAGAATTAAACGGGATAGGAGAATTTATATATTTAAATATGATTTAAATATATAAAGATGGATATGTGTTAAAATTAATTTAATATTTGATATTAAATTAATTAAGTTTTATTTAATAATTAATTTATGAAATTAATTAATTTTTCATTTTAAAATCAAAATGGATTTAGGAAATATCAAAATTTGATTTTTGAGATAAAATTTGAAAAATGAAAACAAAACACAAATGGAATAACCCTTTTTTCTATTATCGATCTTTTTACTTGCTCACACAAAAGCCATCATATTTGTCTTGTCTTACTCCAAGCATGAGCTACAACCTATGCAACTCTCTCCCTTGCATGTTGATCTGCAATATATTGAAGAGTTTGGAGAAAAATTCGTGCTGAAGAAAGAGTTCTTCACCAAGATTGCTGCTGTGAGCTTTTCTCCTTCATCCTTTGATTCAAGCTTGTTTTGAGTCTCACAACTCAATCTAGAGCGCCAAGAGAATAGTGGGAAAGATATTGAGGTGGTCTGCAACAAGATTTGGAGAAGATTGCAGCTGAAGATCGAGCTTTGAAGAAATTCTTAAAGAAGTATGTCTTGAAACTCACTTGTTTTTTGCAAGGGCATGCTTTATATTTTGCCAAAATTAATGAATTAGAGTGCTTTAATGATCCTTGTGCTTCCGCTGTTGTTGATACAATCCTACACATACACCCATCTAAAAGAACTGCTGAGAAGGGGGCTGCAGCGGAAGTGGATCATCCCAATGCTTTATATTTTTTAAATCATTTTTACAGCACATGCATTAGGGAAAAATAAATTATACAACATGCCCAAAAAGAAACCAAAAAGGTTTAGGAAACCTTACCTTTGAAGACGTTCTTCAATTGAATCCATCGAACACTACTACGAAGGAGTCCTCAGTATTCTTTGGTGAGAATCTATGAGGTGTAGGCTCTAAAGTGTTTTGGGATTGAGGGAGAAGGAATATTTTTTTTAGAGGAAAAACCTTGGTAAGCCAAAAAGAAATTTATAGAGAACAACGTTCTGTATTTTTTTATCTCTGTCTTTTTGCAAGTATATCAAAGAGAGACCTCCACCACTTTGTACGTGGTAGAGGGAAAATGGTGGAGAGGGAGTCAACTCCCTCCCTTTAATTATTTTAAAAATCAAATAATTAGAAAATTATTTAATAATAAAATAATTAATAAATAATTTTAGTTCACAATTAAAATTATAAAAAAAATATATAATAACCAACTTATCGTATATTATGCAATCATTTGTTATATCAAATATAACATATAACGTATAGTTTAAAATTGTATCATATACAATATCTAACCTATAGTTTCTTCTCTCTCTTTTGGTATTTAATATAAATCATATTTACATTAAAAATTAATTATATGATCTAATTCATATAATTAACATTTGAATCATATTCAAACATTTAATTCCTCTCATAAATTCGTTATATTATAATGGGGAAGGAGTAAATCTCGTCTTGTGTAGCTGTGTTCCCACCTCCCCAATCAGACGAATCCCCAAAATGGTAGGCATGTTGAGTCGGCGATTTGGCCACTCGCACCTATACAAATCAAAGGACCGCCTTCATTGGCAGGAGTTCACAACTCACTCAAGATTCAGGTTGTGTTACCTATGGTCATCCTGATGAAATGGAAGTCTCTATTAAGAACGGTGTTATCTAATGATACTACTCATTTTAAGGTCTGGTCTTATACAAACACCTTTGTATAGAATATCCCCGTTCACATGTCTCCACATGAATGATCAGGATTAGATCACTTGTAGTACTTTACAACAATTGTAAAATCTAAAAGCGGGCTATACTTGTAGATGATCATTTTGGTTAAAACATGATACATCCGTATGCCTCTACATACATATTTAAGTTACAAGATAACCATGGAACTTTGTTTATTGGTTTGTGATTAATGCAACAAAATAAATAATGAGTTTGTACATAACAATTACAAACTCTAGGACCCTACAAGATTTAGGGCATCAAACCCAACACCCCACCTTTTACTCGACCTCAGCCATATGGTAAACCTCAAAGTTCCAACAATCCTGCATTTAAACCCATCCCACAACCCACTGACCCCTACAAGCTGGCTCACAGAGATGAACAAAAGGTCTTCAGAAAAATTCTAGCCAGCCTGAACGAAAGACATGTTGCTGAAATGGACCAGATGATGCGTCGAAAAACACTGATGCATTGGTTGAAAAAGAACCTGACCATCAGAGGGTCAAAAGCACCTTGAGTCCAGTGTAGGAAGAGATGGACGAGTGATAGCAATGGAAATTTGCTATCTTCTTCCACTTAACTCAGGGTTGTTAAGCTACTCATTTGGTTAAATTGATTATTTTGTAGGACTCGAGTGTACTGTTGGGATTGATGTCCTAATTCTCCCGGAGTCTCATTGTTTTGCAAAGATACACATTGTTTAATGAATAAAATAAGTATTATTTAATTCTGGCATTTACTCAAATCCAATAAACAAAAGTTCTTATTTATCTTATGTGAACTTAAGCATGTATATGTGATATACAAGTTAATCATGCCTTAAGTGATTGTTGGGATTGGTGTCTTATTTCTCCTAGAGTCTTTTTGTTTTGTAAAGATAACACATTGTTCAATGAATAAAATACGTGTTATTTAATTCTGGCTTTACTCATATCCAATGAACAAAGCCCCTTGGTTATCTTATGTGAACTTAAGCATGTATATGTGCTATACAAGTGAATCATACCTTAAGAGGTTTGAAAGTGTTGTAAACTACTACAGATGGTAGATACTGACCATTCATGTAGAGACATGCGAGCGGAGATGTCCTATACAAAGAGTTTGTATAAGATCGAACCATGAGATGACTAGACTCTGTATATAACGCCGTTGATACTAGGGACTTGCATCTCACCTAAACCACCATAGGTGACACGACCTCAATCCTGAGTGTTTTGGGAGCTCCTGCCTTTAAGGGCGGTCCTTTGATTAGTATAGGTGAGAGTGGCCAGATTGCCAACTCAACATGCCTACCTTTTTGGGGACTTATTTGATCTGGGAGCTGGGAATTCAATCCACAAGATGGAATTCACTCCTTTCTCAAAGCAGGGATAAGTAGAGAGATTGCTCCCTTAAGGGCTGATTTCGGGGCTTGAACATAGTGGTCATAGCTTCTCTTTGGAAGAGAAGACTCAGTCATAGTAGGATTGTGACTTATGTTCATTAGAGGGATCAGTGGTAATTAAGGAGTTAGATGTAACTACAAGGGCATAATGGTTATTGGCCGAGCTGTACTTACGAGCGATATATGAAGGGTTGTCGCACTTCTGATTGGTGAAGATGGACACATAATATATCTGTGGTAAGAAGAGTTCAACTGTCGGTCTTTAGTGAAATGCCTGACAGTTAATGGATGGTGGATCCCGTGACTAAAGAGTTTAGTCAGTTATTCACGTACCGTTGAAGCTTCGAGCTACAGGTCTATGAGGTTCCCTTGGTAGTTCAGTAGATTCAATTGAGGATCAGTTCTTGGTGTTAATTTGAAATATCCAAATTGAAAAGAGGTATTTTGATTATATGTGATATAATCCGTTTGATGTATAAGATACATCTAGTGGATGATTGATGTAAATGAGATGTACATTAAGTAATCGATGCGTTGTTTTATGAGGTGGAATTATGGATGAAATGCGATGATGAAAATGTGTTGAGCAATCAAGTTTTCTCAATGAAATCCAAGTGTAAACCCCACTGATTTTCCTGGTAAGTCCAGGGTCGAACTCAGGGACTTGGGAAAACAATATGCGGTAATTTCTCAGAAGACTTTGCAGTAACCAAATAAATCAAGTAGTTGTTTAGATTGTTGGTTGCAGTAATAAAAATAAACAAATGCGACAGAGTTTCGAAAAGAGTTGATTAAACGGAAGATGCAATGAGTATGCGGTGAACAGGTTGAGAAGGGTTCGGCTAACACTTCCTAGGATGCGTTCATGCTATACGACCATGCAACACACATACAATAGTAAACCATCTCTCGATGCGAATGCTATGGCTTCTAATGCTAGAACGCATGCGATATATGCGATAAGTCTATAGGACCTACACATAAGCCTCTATTCTTATTTATGTGATGACAAAATGACACACACACAAATAAGGCGACCACATAATATCATAACCTATCTCTAGGGTGCATGCGATGCAAGTTGGAAAACAGAGCTTATCTCTAAATCTCTATCTCTTATTTATGCAGATCTAATCTTCCTCTCTCGAGTCTAGCTTCTAACCTAGCTCTCTCAAGTCTTAGGTCTTTCTTTAGACTTTCTCGAGTAGTTCCAAAGGGATGTTGGGTACAACATAAAACACGATAATCGCAAGCAATGAAGATCCTAGGTCATGTTAGCTTAGTTTTCTCATCCCGTTTGACAAGTTTAGCTACTCATGCGTGCTAAGAGAGTGAACAGATGTAGAATAAGAACTTCCATTGTATAAATATAAAGTTGAAGTACAAAATAACAATGCAAGAAGAGAATAAAGTGCCTGGTAGCAATCTCTTACTTCCCAGGCTTTTACACTGTCTTTTCTACTCTTGTTCAAAAGATAATCTCGCTCTCGCGAGAGTCGGCCCGCTCTCTACTTTCAATGCCTCCGGGTTCTCTCTTAAGTTGCCCTAAGCGATCTTTCGGTGTCTCTTGTCTTCTCTCGCTCCGCCTTCTTAAAAATAAAAGAAAACTATGGACAATTTTGAACTATAAACAAAAACTTGCTGAACTGCTGAACTCGTGAACCCCTTTTATGAGGGATTCTTTCGCTATTTATAGAGCTTCCGGGGTAAAAAGTGGCTTCTCTCTTATGATTGCACAAATTGGATGCCTTTAATTCTTTGACTGATGCGCCGAATATTTTTCACCGAAAAGCTGAGTGTACTTGTTATCGTTAGCGGCTTGTCAACTTAATTCGGATTCAACCGTCATCAGCTTTCTGTCTCATCGTGATTAATTATGCTTTTCACCCAGACGCGCCCACCAAGTTGCGCCGGCTCTATGCAGCAATCCTTATTGGGCAGTTGTTTGCGGTAATGCTGCACTCGACCATTGATTTTTTGTGATCGCGTTTTCCGCCCTGCGTTAACGCATATTCTGCATAAAAATACCAATGTTAACTGTTCTTATGCGATGAACGCATGCAACCGCAATGTTATGAACTTAATGCTTTTTGGACGCAATCTAACATATTTTATCAATGCAAACCTTCATTGTTTAATAACTTAGAACTGTTATAACGTGCATTTCTGCCCGTTATCACACCCCCAAATTTAAACAATATTTGTCCTCAAGCATAAGCTAAAGATTTTCTTTAGAAAGTCGACCGCAAATCTCTTTTCCTAGATTTCTCAAGGATACTTCATTCAAATCCTATACACCAAAATTCCCTCAATTCTTATTCAAGTCTTCTCTTAAAATATTTCTAAGTTCTAGGGACCGCAAGTTTAACCCTCAAAAGGACATTACTAAATTTCAGAACATCACATTATTTATTTAAAAAAAAAAACTTTTCCTCTGGGGTGTTAAATAATTTATATCCTTGCATATTTTTTACATGGTTATTTTTTTCCTGACCTCGTGCTGATCCAAGTGTCTCACCTTCATTTTGGCTTGCCCCCACGTGTGTCATGTGGACATCCAACTACGAGCAACGCGATCTTTCTAAAACTAAACTCATACCTACTTGGCAGCGGAGTTGCGGTCATTCATTCATGCTTTGATCTTGGCGACTTACTTTCGTTTTTGTTTACCTTCACGTGTGTCATGCGGACATCCAACTATGGGTAAATGCCCTTCGCAACTTAACTCTTATCAACATGGGTTTCCCCATTACGTTGACAGTGGAGTTTTTTTTTTTTTCTTTTTATAAAATAGCAAGGTCAAAAATACGTACCTTACTCCCAAATTTAAAATGCGGCAATGTCCTTATTGCCAAAAGATTGAAAGAAGTCATGTGATGTTCTTAGGACGTTTGGTAAAGGGTCGGTTTGAAAGAAAGCTAGTAGACCACTAGCTTCTAGAAATATTTCATGACGTGACTATCTTAAAATTAAGTTGACTCCAGTATATACGAAAGAATAGAAATATGTGTTTCATCATTGAAATTATAATTGGCAAAGAGAAAATCATGCGAAGATTTACTAAATTTATCAATATGAAATGATTGCGGTAATCAAAGAGGATGCGGTGATAAAATTTCGAAATTAAAATGCGATGCGATAGTGCAGAATTTGGAATAAAGCCAAGGAAGAATAAAAACCCTAAATTTGTGTTGTCGCTCGCTTTGTTTGTTCACGCATCCTGCTTTGTGCCGATCTATCTTCTTTGGATTGCGGTGGCGGAATAAGATAAGTTGCTTCTTCGTGTACAATCGTTCGCCTCGATCGTTGAAAGAAAAACAGTGAAAGGGTCAAATAATATTAAACAAAACAAACTCTTTTACTGCAACCCATTCTTTTTTTTTTTTTTTTTGTCACAATAAGAATAGATAAAGAACTGAAAAGATATAGTGAAATGAAAATTTTGAGTAGTAGAGAAAAGTTAAGGATTTCATGATTCCAACAGGTACTTCACAAAACTTGCGTCCCTAATTAATTTCGATCGTCTGATAGCACAGGGACCACCTACTTCTTTCTTATTCAGAGTTTCTCAATTCCATGGAGTCGACTTGGTGATGCCAGCCTTCTCCATGATACTCTTTTACTCGTTGTCCATTAACTTTGAATATGTTGATTCCGTCATCATTAGATAATTCGACCGCGCCATGCGTGAATACCACTCTAACTATGAATGGTCAAGACCAACGAGACTTTAATTTCCTAGTGAAGAGTCGTAGTCGTGAGTTGAATAGTAAGACCCTCTACCCAACTTGGAGGTTCTTGCCGCATATGTGTTTGTCGTGCCAGTACTTTGCGCGCTCCTTGTAAATTTTTGCGTTCTCGCATGCGTTAAACCTCCATTCCTCAAGCTCGACCAATTGAAGTTTTCTCGCTTCTTCTGCTTTCTTCAAATTAAAGTTTAGTTTCTTCACCACCCACAGTACTTTGTCATCTATCTCCAGAGGCAAATGACGCGCCTTACTAAATACCAATGCATACGGAGACATACCTATGGGTGTTTTAAATGCAGTCCGGTATGCCCACAAGGCATCATCGAGCTTTGTTGCCCAATCCTTTCGCGAAAGCCTTACCACCTTCTCAAGTATCAGCTTGATCTCTCGGTTGGACACCTCGGCCTGACCATTCGTCTGCGAATGGTTTGTGGTGGCAACTTTGTTGAGAATGTTATATTTGCACAGCAGTTCCTTGACAGTATGATTGATGAAGTGGGACCCTTCATCACTTATTATGGCACGTGGGGTGCCAAAACGAGTAAAAATGTTTTTTTTCAAAAATTGAGAGACTACTGTCGCATCGCTTGCAGCGCATGCCACTGCTTCAACACACTTGGATACGTAGTCGACGGCTAACAAAATATAATGTTTACCATTCGAGAGAGGGAATGGTCCCATGAAGTCGATACCCCATACGTCGAACAACTCAAGTTCCAAGATGATGTTGATAGGCATTGCAGGTTTCCATGAAATGTTACCTGTGCGTTGGCACCGATCACACTTCATCACATAGTCAGCTGCATCCTTAAACAATGTTGGCCAGCAGAATCCACTCTGTATTACTTTAGTTATTGTGCACTGTCCTCCAAAGTGCCCAGCATATGGTGAGTCGTAACATTGCGATAATATGCGTTGTTGAGTAGCATTTGGTACGCATAGTCACAGGATCTGGTATGCCCCATTTTTATACAGATTTGGCTCGTCCCAAAATATGATCTGCATTCGTACTTGAGCCTTCTCTTCTGGTGGTCGGTATAATCCTCTGGAAATTGCTCGCAAACCAGATAGTTGACTATGTCAACATACAATGGCAATTCTTCAATATGGAACAACTGCTCATCTAGGAACACCGCACTCACTTCTGATTGGTTGCGGTCAACCTCTGGGTTTTCCAATCTCGACAAGTGATCCGCAACATGGTTCTCTGTCCCCTTACGATCAATTATTTCTATGTTAAATTCCTGAAGGAGGAGAACCCATCTGATCAACCTCGGCTTTGCATCATTCTTTGTCATTAAATACTTTATCGCTGAATGATCAGTGTGCATGAGTATTTTTGTTCCCAGCAAATATGCTCTGAATTTTTCCAATGCAAAATTACCGCAAGTAGCACTTTTTCTGTGGTGGTGCAGTTAGTCTGAGCAGGATTCAACGTCTTACTCACATATGCGATGGGATGTAAGATTGTTTTTCTCTTCTTTGCTAGAGCTGCTCCCATCGCATACAAGCTTGCATAACACATTAATTCAAAAGGAAGTGTCCAATCAGGTGCGGTTGTCAGTGAATTCTTGTAAAGTTTGAATGCATTGAGGAAATTGTCTCCTAGTTGGCAAGACAGACTTCGTATGAGTGCCCATAGACAGAGAATTCATTCATGAATATTTCAAGAGAATCCTCAAGATAGTCCGAAAAGATGGCCATCATGCACCTTTGGAACGTGCTCGATGCATTGCAGAGGCCGAATGACATGCGGTAAAAAGCAAAAATTCCATATGGGCAGGTGAATATGGTCTTGTCCTGATCTTCTAGAGCAATCATAATCTGATCATAGCCGGCATACCCATTCAAAAAGCAGTAAAAGTCATTTCCGGCAAGACGATCTAGAATTTGGTCAATGAACAGTAAAGGGAAACGATATTTCTTCGTTGCCGCATTTAGCTTGCAGTAGTCCATTCAAATACGCCACCCGGTGATGGTTCTTTACGGTATCAACTCATTATTTTCGTTGGTTACTATCGTCATGCCGTCTTTTTTCGGCACGCACTACACGGGGCTGGCCCACGTGCTGTCTGCTATTGGATAAATAATGCCCGCATATAACCACTTGATGATCTCCTTCTTAACGACCTCTTTCATCGAAGGGTTGAGTCTGCGCTGATGTTGGATTGTTTTCTTGTGGTTTTCTTCAAGACGAATTCGGTGCATACAATATGCTGGGCTAATTCCTCGAATGTCTGCGAGCGTCCAGCCAATTGCTCGCACATGTTTCCTCAGAACGCTCATCAACGCATTCTTCTTGTTTTCGTTATGTTCAGAGGAAATAATTATTGGTAGCTTCTCATTCTTCCCCAAAAATGCATACTTTAGATGATTCGGCAGGGTCTTCAATTCCATTATTGGTGGTTCTACTAAGGACGGTTGCGTTGTTTTTCTTTCTTCTTTTGTTGGCTCTTCTTCCTGGGTTACGATCATCTCAACGTCCGTGTTTGTTTTTTCTATGATCGCATTATATGTCATAATGGATGCGCTTGCATCCTCTTCTTCATTCTTTTCGTCAAGCTTTTCTTCTTTAGTCAAATTCTGGTTGCCATCAGATTCATGCAGGTCTTCTTTGTTAGGAAAATTTATGGCACAGATGATGTTGAACTTGAGCTTCTGTCCATTTATGCTCAAAGTGATCTCTCTTTTGTGCACATCAATCTGGGCACGACATGTTGATAAAAATGGTCGCCCTAGGATGATGGGCACATCTTTTTCAGCTTCGTAATCTAAGATGATGAAGTCGGCTTGTAAGATAAATTTGTCGATGGTGACCAGCAAATCTTTCACTTTCCCATCTAGATGCACTAGAGATCTATTTGTAAGTTGAAAAGTCACGGTCGTGGCCGCAAGTTGCCCAACATTCAGCTGCCTAAAGATCGATAGAGGCATCAAGCTGCTGGCTCCAAGGTCAGACAATGTTTGCCCGATGTACAGTTCTCCAATCGAGCAAGCTATAGTAAAGCTCCATGGATCACTCATGTTCGGTTGAATTATTGATTTCGAGCTCTGTGTTAAAGTTACCGTGGCAGACTTACCAGTGCCCCTTTTCTTGGTTACCCTATCTTTCAAAAAATTTGCATATGCAGGTATCTCCTCAATCGCTTCACTGAACGAAATATTAATGTGCAATTTTTTTAACGTAGTCAAGAAGGGTTGGTACTGTACCTCGTCATTCTTTTTCTTACAGAGTCTCTACGGGAAAGGTGGCAACTGTACTCTCACGGTCCCCTTTTCTGTTGGCTTTTAGGTGGACGCAACTTTTGGCTCTATCACTTCTTTTTCTCCTTCTTCTTTTTCTTAAATCACCGCAATCTCAGGTTGCAACCCAATGTAGGCATTCCGGCTAAACTTCTTTCTTTCTTCCTCCATAGTTTTTCCACTCTGCAATGTCACGACTTGACATTGCTCTTTACCTGATCCCCCTGGGTTGCGTGGGAGTTCTTTTGAACTCGGCAGGGTCCCTTGCGGTCTGTTCTTTAGCTCGCTCGCAATCTCGCCCATATGTAATTCTAGATTACGGATAGACGACGCCTGACTTTGACACATAGTTTCATTTTTCCCAATATACTGCTTCAACAAGCTTTCCAAGGAGGAAGATTACGGCGGTTGTGAGCTACTGGCTTGATTGCTTGTCTGACCGTTATTTCGCGAGAAGAATCCAAGTGGCCCTTCTTTTTATGCCACAGATTGGAAATTCTGCTGCTGATTCTCCCATGCAAAGTTGGGGTGGTTTCTCCACCCGGGGTTGTAGGTGTTAGAAAATGGATTATTTTTCACAAAGTAAATAGACTGTGGATTCTGTGGGCAGTCTTCCATTGTGTGTCCATCACTGCAAGTCGCACACCTTGCCATGTTCTGATTAATTGCGTTTACTTGCCCAGTTTGCGGTGTTGGGCTGTTGATCGCAATTCCCTTAATGAGGTTCATCATTGCGGTCATCTGATTCTGCAGTGAAGCAATAGCACCATTACCTGCGTCGTTATCCTTTATTCTTAGTCTCTGATCGCTCTTTCTCCAATCCTCGTGGTTCTTAGAGATGCGATCCAAGATGTTCTTAGCCTCGTCATACGTTTTGTCTAGCAGACCATTAGCAGTTACCGCATTGGCAGCGGTCTGCGAAGCGGGATTTAAACTATGATAAAATATTTCCATTTGAAGGCAATCTGGTAATCTGTTGTGTGGACAGTCTCTGACCAACCTCTTAAATCTCGCGGAGGCATCGCTGAGCGATTCGTCCATGTCTTGTTCAAAATTGGTTATTAGTTTCCTTCGTCTAGCATTTTCAGTAGGTGGAAAATATTTCTTCATAAACTTCTCTACAACTTGTTCCCACGAAGTGATCTCTCCCAGCTCGAGGGAATACCCCCATTTTCTTGCCTAATCACACAGAGAAAATAGAAACAGAGTTAGTCGAACTTCTTCAGCTGAGATGTTCGGGAACACAAAAGTGTTGCAGATTTCTATAAAAATTCGGAGGTGGGCGTGCGGGTCCTTACCGTACCATCCTTCGAATTGTCCTACAATCTGGATCATCTGCAGCATCAAATGGTTTCATTTCGAATCGGCTTCCTTCAAGGGCAGGCCTCATGATTCCTGGAGAGCAATCATAAAGGTTTGGCGATGCGTAGTCCCTAATAGGCCTATTACGATTGTTTGCTAGTAGGATTGGATTAACGATGACGTTGATTTCATTTGGTGCTCCGTTTCCAGGTTCTCTGCCATTTCTTCTTTATCTGGTTGTTGTTGTTGGCGACTATTTCTTAGTCTCCGTCTGAATGTCCTCTCAATCTACGGGTCGTAATTCGCCAGAGATTGAGAGTCTGCAAAGAAATCAGAAAAATTACCGTTAGCACACTGATTTGCCGAAGTCCCCAGCAATGGCGCCAAAAACTTGATGCGTTGTTTTACGAGGTGGAATTATGGATGAAAATGCATTGAGCAATCAAGTTTTCTCAGTGGAATCCAAGTGTAAACCCTACTAAGTTTCATGGTAAGTCTAGGGTCAAACTCAAGGACTTGGGAAAACAATATGCGATGGTAATTTCTCAGAAGACTTTGCGGTAACCAAATAAATCAAGTAGTTGTTTGGATTGTTGTTTGTGGTAATAAAAATAAACAAATGTGGTGGAGTTTTTGTAGAGGTGTGTATAGGGCCTACACATAAGCCTCTCATTCTTGTCTATGCAATGATACACAAACAAGGCGATCACATATCATCATTTCTATTCCTAGGGTGCATGTGATGTAGTGTTGACAAACAAAACTTATCTCTAAGTCCCTATCTCTTTCTTATGCCGATCTAATCTCGCTCTCTCGAGTCTAGATTCTAACCTACTCTCTCGAGTCATTAGGTTCTTTCTTTAGACTCTCTCTCGAGTAGCTCTAAAGGGGTGTCAGGCACAACATAAAACAAGACAAACGCATGAACTTGGTTGACGCAAGATTGTTACTATCCCTAGTGAACAACACATACCTTGCTTAATGCGTCCAACCAATTACCCTCCTGGGCAGTTGATTGTTGTTGACTTCACTCATAGATGAGCAATGCGTTAGCCTATGGACAAGCGTTGCAACAGCTTCACACTAAGCAAATAAGGTTACTCACACACTCGTGCAACGCACACCTCTCGGTGGGTTGCTACATGCTTCATATTCCTAATCCGCATGACTAAGTATGCAATACCCAAGTAATCCTCTTAAGTGCTGCAATGAAAGTAAAGATGCTAAGCAAAGAAGATGGAGATGGAGTCGAAGGAACAAAGAAATGCATGAAAACAGATTGTATTAATTTCTTAATTCTAAAATGTCATACAAACAATAAAAAGAAAAGACCGGCTGGAAACAAAGCTTTGCATCTAGCGGATGTGCGTCAAGGCTGTTGGTGGTGCCATGGATGGGTGAAGAAGCTGACTCTTTCGAAATCTAACTTTGGTTGAAGGCTCCAGTCGTCACTCAGAATGGATGAAAGAGGTGAAAAACTCTCAAGCGTCTTCTCACGCATTTCATCTAGATCGCGGGGAAAATCTTCGATTGAGGGATAATCTCCGGATGATTGAATTTCAGCTCTTCGACCTCTATTTATAGAGCTTGGGTCGCCAACAGCATTGATTGGACTCTCTAAGTCTGACATTCAGCGCATTCATCCTTTCTGAACCTCCGCAACTAACGGCGTGGTAGGTGAAATGTCAACATTATCTTTGGATTTTTTCGAGGTAGATGCATTGATGCGTTCATTCCACCTACCTTACGTTGATCAAATTAATTGCAATGTCGCGCAGCTGTAATCATTCAATGGCTGCATTTGCTTAATACCGCAACTCTACAAATGACCGCATTCGCTTGACGAGCGCAACTCCCATACGATGGACGCATATGGCTGATTATCGCAACATCTATGCGTTGATCAATGTGTGTGCCTTTGTGATGGATTCTAGGCATGCAGTCGTCTATGCGATGGTCCGGTTTCCTCGTTTTCGTTCATTTCCTGCATTAGCTACAAAGATTGAACATTAAACGCATAATTAACACAAAGTAACGAGTTAGCTGAGTTTCAACATGCTGATCGACGCAAACACATATTCTCGTAAATTTCTATCATGATCGATGCATATTCTGCCTAACAACCTTCATAATTCTAAGTAAAAGGCCTAAGATAACATGTATTTCTTCATGTCATCACACCCCCAAACTTAAATTGTGTCTTTCCTAAAGCATGTATTATACGCAAGAAATTCTAACTCACCTTCATGCTTTCCTTTGCGATGGCCAGCTCTTCAGAATATAATTTACACGCACCTTTGACCATCATCGCAATGCTCTCCTCCATTTAGGCCGCTTCTTCAAAAAGATCTTGTCCAAGTTAAATCCGGCAAGCCTTTGCTCAAATATTCTTATTCATTCACCGTAATTTTGTGTTTAGTTTTTTCTTTTTTGAGATTGCGTTCATTAAAAGAATTACTTCAAAAATTTGCGATGACTTATTCAAATGCGGCGTTGAACCTGGTTATTCCCTTCATTTTGGCTTAGCCCCACGTGTGTCATGCGGGCATCGAACTTTGGTTGCGTTCCATATTCAACTTCAACTCTTATCTCTTTTGATTTGGCTTGCGTCGGGCAAAGGAGTTGCATTAATGCATTGATCCTGGCGACTTGCCTTCATTTTGGCTTGCCTCCACGTGTGTCATATGGACATCCAACTACGAGCAAGTGCCTTTCACAACTTAACTCTTATCAAAGTGGGTTTCCCTATTGCATTAACAGTGGAGTTATTATTCTCAAAAGCTCGCTTCAACTTTTTTTTTTTTACATTATTGATCGCAATATATTGAACGCAAGTCTCTGAGACCGCTGCCACCCCTAAACTTAGAGGCTGGCAGCATTTTCACCACAAAGCTAAAGACAAAAGTACAAGAATGCATTAATTAATGTTTGACGAAAGGTTTGCACAAGATAAAAATCAAGACTTCGAAAATTTGAAGAAGCTAATAAAAGTGAAAAATGCCTTACGTTGAGTAGTTAGAAAATGCGGTGAACTATACGTACAATCATAGAAACATCGCAAAAAAATGTAATCGAGAAAAAGAGAATTTTAAAAAGATAAGGCATACAAGATAACAAGAAAAGACCTTAGGCGGAGCAATGCATGCGCTCATGCGTTGGAATCCGTTTAGATTTTTCTAGACGATCGTGTTGTATTTTCTAAACGATCGTTTAGCTAATCCTAAGCGATGGTGTAAACCATTTACTTTATTGTGTAGCTTGGTTGCGCAATCGCATAGGCGTTGGAGGTAGACTATCGTAGTGGGAGCATGCGATGCTCGTTGTTTAGTAATACGCGTGCGCTAGTCGATCGTGTAGTTAGCAAGCTTCATCGCTTAGTTACTACCTACACGATCTCGCGTATGTGGTACGGAGGCGCTAGCTAAGAGATCGCTTAGGCGATGCTGCTTCGTATCATTGTAGTCATATAGACGATTGCAGTAGCCGACCGTATTGCAGGCCGCGATAAGCGATCGTGGACTTCAAGCTTCATCAGTAATAGCTAAACAATTGTTTAGTTTTTTCTAAACAATCGTGTAGTAAATGCTAAACGATCGTTTATATCTGGGAGCGCTGGTAAGCAATAGAGCAAAGCGTTTGTTTTATCGTGTAGACGATCGTGGGGTGCTTAGTACACGATGATTGGAGACACAAAGCTTTGCTCGAGCAGTTCAAGACCCAGTTCGCCTATTTGAATCGGAAACTCCTTCTCTTCGTAATAGTTAGCTTTACCTTTTGTGTTTTTAAGGAAATTTTACTCGGTTCATCAACATTGGTTTATTATACATGTGATGTACGGTGTATATGCCAAAGTGTTTGACATATAGTTCAAAACCCACCTTAGGTTGTGCAATTATTCATGCATTATGTGTTATAATTGTTATAATCGAGCATGAAGATATTACTTGAAAGTATGTGCATGCATCATGAAATATAAAAGTTATATTTTGCATGCAGTGAGCATTATCATGCATCATCCTTTTATTATGAATGTTATAGTCTAAGGGTGAATGGAAGCATGTTTGCTTGTTTCATTGTTGTTTTGTATAAGTGTTATATAAAAGAAGTAGCGATGAATGGACAATGCATTGGGCATGACACTTAGGCTGTTTATAAGCGTTATGTATGCCTTGCATGTGTTAGCTTAGCATTGTGGTTGTTTCCATTTATAAGTGTTATAAAGGAAATTAGACTAAAATCAATAATTAAGAGTTGCATGCAGACTTAGGCTGAACTCAAGTTTTTAAAAGGGTTTTAAAATTGGATATAGATAGACCTTAGTTCAAGTGGTTCTAAAGAGTTTTAACCTAGATTAATCTTTTAAAATTGGTTTAATAGGATTAAATTGATTGAATAAAAGATTAAATTTGTTGTAAACCTATCTATAAAGGACCTTTTGTCTAAGGCAGGTTTTGGCTAGGCTGGGGTTCTTAAGTTGACGGAAACGTAGCACCCTTACCTGGGAACCTACCTGGAAAGGTGAATTAGATAGATTTTCAACAAGCATGCGACGATTTGGTCAAAGATTCCGTTAAAGTGTTTAATGGATGATGATCAAAAGTTGTTCAACTATCTGAGGTAAAAGTTACTCTTGGGAAAACCTAAAAGTCACTTAGTTAAAATCCTTAGCCGTTTTTTTCTTTCTAAGTAATCTAAACCCTGGGTTATAAAATACTAGGTGGGAGGAAGAGGCCTATAAGATATGTCTATGATTCCACTCACGTTTCTCCCTGTATATTCACACTGTGAGATTCATGTTTAGCCTCGTGGTACCCTGGGATCATCCCCCTTCAGATGGTGTTTGCATGAATCAATATCAAGATGAACAAGGAGAGTGTTTATGATAAGTGGGGATGGGTGTGTGTCAACACGTCCGTGAGATCATTCTGTATTCCCTCTTGTCGCCTTTGTGCATCTCCCTTCGGATGGGTTTTGTGTAGTTGGTTAATATCAAGGTGAACTCCATAAATGGATAGGGTCACTTTAGGTTTTGCGCCAATCAGATTTTCTCTCCTTGGATTTGCCTTTTGGGGCGGACCTCTAGGGCCTAAAATGGTGAGTCACACTTACGGGAGATTGTTAAGTAAGTTAATGATATCTGGCCAAATCAATGATGGCTAGTCGTTATAGGAGCAAGAGTTGTTCTGGTATTAATGACTGGTTGAGAACTTCTCAATTCAGAGGAGGGATAACTGACGTCCCTTCGGCAGCTTTTGTTCTCAAGCTTTGAAGCGTCATTGCAAAACTAGATGCCACATAGGGTTCATATTAGTTTTGCAAAAACCTTATTGGATGTTGTAGAAGATGATACCGGGGTATGCCCTATTTTATTATATATTGTACATTTTTATATTGTATTGTACATAGTCTCCTGAGTCATTAGGACAAGTGGGAGATTGTCCTTGGTTATCTTATGTGAACTTAAGCATATATATGTTATATACAATTGGATCATGCCTTAAGTGATAACCTAAATAGGTATGTAGTATAAAGATTAAGGTGGGATCTTGATCCTGGTGACACTACGGATATGACCCGCTTTGTAAAGGTTTGCAAGTGTTGCTAACTACTATAGATGTTTGATCCTTACCATTCATGTCGAGACGTGCCAACAAGGGTGTCCTATACAGAGCGTCTGTAAAAGACCTGGACCACAAGATGATTAGACTCTGTATATAACGCCGTTGATACTAGAAACTTGCATCTCACCTAAACGACCATAGGTGACACGACCTCAATCCTGAGTGTTTTCGGAAGTCGTTCCTTTGAGGGCGGTCCTTTGATTAGTATGGGTGAAAGTGGCCAAATTGCCAACTCAACATGCATACCTTTATGGGGACTTGTTTGATCTGGGAGCTGGGAACTCAATCCACAAGATGAAATTCACTCCTTTCCTGAAGCAGGGATAAGTAGAGAAATTGCTCCCATAAGTTTTGATTCTAGGGCTTGAACATACTGGCCACAACTTCTCTTTCGAAGAGAAGACTCGATCATAGTAGGACTATGATTTATGTTCATTAGAGCAATCAGTGGTACTTAAGGAGTTAGATGTAACTACTGGCGCATAACGATTATTGGCCAAGCTGTACTTACGAGCGATCTGTGAAGGGTTGTTGCACTTCTGTTTGGTTAAGATGGACACATAATATATCTGTGGTAAGAAGAGTTCAACTGTCGATCTTTAGTGGAGTGCCTGACAGTTAACAAATGGTGGATCCCGTGACTAAAGAGTTTAGTCAGTTATTCACATACCGTTGGAGCTTCGAGCTACAGGTTCATAAGGTCCCTTTTTGTAGCTCAATTGATTCAGTTAAGGTTCAATTCTTGGTGTTAATTTGAAATCTTCAAATTGACAAGAGATATTTTGATTGTATATGATGTAATCGGTATGATGTATAAAATACATCTAATGGAGGATTGATGTAAATGAGATTTACATTAAGTACCATGTAATAGAAAAAGAAAGGTGGTTTATTTGTTTCATGAGATGAAATATTAAAACTATAGGTTAGAAATATAGTATGATAAGTTGGTTATCATTTATATTTATAATAATATTAATTATTGGATAATTGATTCTTTTTCTTTAATAACTAATTTAGTGGGTGGTTATTGGATTTTCATGGTAACCGTGAGTTAAAAGGAAAATTGTTTTACTAATTTTAGTAAAGTTTTTCCAAACATTGAAAAATTGTTTTTGAGTTTTCTCTCTCGAAAAAAGAAACTCATGGTGCTGGTCAAGTAAATACGGATTTTTCCATCCAACACTCTAGGACAAAACAGCTAGCGTTGCAACGCTACATGGTTTTACAAATATTCAACCTTAGTGCACACCCAACACAACGTCAAGGTTGCGTTGTGACGCTCGATCAATTTGTGTCGCATCGTTGCAATACTCTTCCTAGCATTGTGACACTTCCACAGTTTTATAAAAGAAAATTTTGGGTCAACCATTACATCACACCATGTACACCCGATCTCGAGGGTCGCCATTCTATTCCAGTCTTGTTTTAGCTCCCTTTTGCACAATATTCTCTAATAATTTTTTCCCCTTTGAACATCGTATCGATTTTAAACATGTTTTGTGGCTAAAGGGTAAGAACGTAGTTGGGTTGGTTATTTTAATTTCGTTCGAATTTAATTCTTGAGACTTGTTTTGTAATTCTATGAGTTTATTGTGAATTTATGAGATTTTATCTTGAGCATATTCTTCAATTTTCGTGTATCGGATCATCTGACAAATTAGCTATGTATTTTAATTGATTTCCTTGATTGGACCTAATTTGTAATCGTTAGGTAGTCATCACGTAGAAGTAACAGTTAAGTTAGTTTGTGGTGTTAAATTAGGATTCCATTTAGCAAGCATTTACTTCTCGTAAGGAGTCCTATTGAAACCAAGAAATATTAAATTTTTCATTTTTAAATAGCGGTTTCTCTAAATCCCATCAATCAAATCGCCTAACTTAGATGAATCTCACTTAATTAATTGATTAGACGATGGAAATCGATTAATTGGCTTGGCTTGGCCTTGAATCTTAATGCCCGTTGATTGATTGACTGGTTGAGGATTCTCGCTTTTTTGTTAATTAACTTGATTTTATTGACTACCGGTAAGAATTCTAATCGAGTAGGCTAAGTTTTAATTTGAATATTGTCACACACCTTTTGAATAGTCTATGATATAATTGATGAGGAATGAGTTAAACTACAAATACCCAAGCTAAGTATTTTGTTCAATTGATTATTCACATATTCATTTGCATTGCGCACTTTTCGTTTTTGCAATTTTATTTCACAATTTTTAACAAACCTCCTGGTTACTTCCTACAAGTTTGAACTTTTGAGGAATCCAAATCAACTCTCCGTGGCTCGACACTAGACTTGCTACTTGTACTAGTAGTTATTATAAAGGGTTAGTTCGGTGCATAAAATTTATTTTTCATAGGTGTAGGTTCATGGACGACGGTAAATCCAATGGTTGATCAATGAGGCTGACAGATATGCTATGATGCTAAAAGAGGAAATGAATGAAGAAGAAAATGAAGAGAGAATGCAAGGAGTTGGCCTTGACACATCAGTACCATGCATATCCGATGCAAATGAAGGACCATCAGAACAGGTGTCATGAAAGAAGAGGCGTCTTATAATTGATGAGGATGAAGAAGAAGAAAATCAAGTTGCAACCGAATCTGTGGTTACAACGCAGGAAAGTAGCTCTTCAGATTCTAGTGAGCTAGAACGCAGGTTGGAAGAATACAGACCTACAAGTCAAGGACAAAGGAAAGTTGCTCTTCAAAAAGAGCTTGAGGAAGAAGTTAGGGTGTTGGCCCGTGAGGCAATGAGGCATAAGGAAGGTGACAAGGGAAAAAAGGTGGCAACTGCATCAATAAAACAAACCAGAGGAAGAAAATAACATTTCAACGACATTCTCGTCGAGAAGGGCTTCTTTCCTGAACGTAGCCCATTGCTAGAGTACATCACTGAGACGATCGTCATAATGGGCTAGCGTCAGCTCTACGAAGGCTCAACTAGAATTTGGCCCCAACTAGTCCGTACCTTCTACGGGAGGGAGTTTGATGAAAAGAAAGACGCGATGTTGGTGGAGGAGGTTATCGTTCACTTTTCTTCCAGAATTATCAACGAAGTGCTCGACATAGAAGACAACCCTGACGCAGAGGGTAATCACATCCTTGAGCAGCCAACTCCAAACCAACTGCAGGATACAGTAAGAGTGGTGGCTACGCCTAAGAGCTCTTGGCAAATATCTCAAACGGGCATCAGGACGATGAGTCCTAGGAATCTTCTCCCAGACACTTGTGGCTCTATCTGATCAAGAAGCGCATCATGCCCACGACGCATGATGAAACTGTTTTATGAGAGTGAATCTTAGCCATCTACTACATCATGCAATGCATCCCCCTCGACATATGCAAAATCATCATGGAGCAAATCAAAGTAGTCAAGAGGAAGCCACGTGGGCAACTTTACTTTCTATGGCTAATATATGCATTGTGTGAATGCGTGGGCATCCCTCTACAGGATGACTTTGAAGAAGTTGAAGGTTTAATGGACATCAAGCTGATCAGGTGTCTACTTCGAGGCTTGCCTAACCAACTAAATCTGCCTTCCAAAACCAAGGCAACAAAACCTCAACTTTTAAAATGCCAGCGAAAAGAAGACGTGTTGAGCCTTCCGAAAATGAGCCAAGAAGTGAAACTTCATAAGAAGAGCAAGATTCTGAAGCTGAGCTGGCCTTAATGTACGAAGACACCAATATCGTGGACCTCACTTTACCTTTCCCTTCCTTAGCTCCTTCTGTTGATGACTCAATTAATCCAATGCCCTCTGAAGAAAGGCATCGGGATAAAATTGACAAAACACCAAACCGTCAGCCTTCTCCTCTTAGCTCACCCCTACTTCTTTCCTTTAATCATTCTATGACTATCTATGAGCTAACTGAGATGGGAACCATCAACACCAAAGCCACTGAAGACCCAATTGATGACACGTATGAAACCCAAACTCTCAAAACCAATGCATCCACACCTTCTCCCCAAGCTAACATGGATGAAGTGAAACAATTCATCCAAGATCAAATAAGACCCCTAGCCATATGCATGGAAGCACTTCATTTGCAACTGGTAACATTGCGATGCAAGAATATTGTTCTAAGGGATTTTCTGAACCAACAAATGCAAAGCAGCCAAGACTAAATTGACTTTACAGCGTAGTATATCAATCAGGTCTTGATGAGAATGTTTGCCCTTCCTTCTCTAACTTAACACTTAAGGAATCCCCTTAGATTCATGGACGGAGACCCTGCACCTGAACACATGGATGATGCTCCAGCCTCATAGTTAAATTTAGTGGTGTTGGCCTTTTTTATTTTATTTGAATTTATTTTATATGCGTTCCACATTTTTTTTTAATTCCATGTAAATTTCTTGATCAATGAATGAAATTGATAACTTGTAGAAATACAAGTTATTAAAGCACAAATTATTAAAACAATGAGAAAAAGGCGATAGTAAATAAGCAATATTGCGATAGAAAGTGCCAAACTGCAAGCAAAATCACAACCGCTAAATCTCATCGCATAAAAGCAGTTAAACTGAGTTAATCATGTATTTCTGAGCAAGAACATTGCAATAGCGCAATCTCCTGAGTTAACAATCCAATAGAACAAAGCGATAGCACGATCTCCTAAGTGGCAATCCTATGGTACTTCAATGACGATCGCGCGATGACCTTACATATAGGTGGTGGCCTAATGTAATAAAACGTGATGGGACATAAAGACGATAGCGTTCAAATCAGAAATTCAGTTGACGTTCGTTGAAGACCATACCATGAAAAATCCATTGAACCTCTAGTGACCATCAGATGGCGCAACAGGTATGGAAATTAATGCTGCCAGTCCACGCAATCATTAGTGAGATGAAGAACTATTTTTGTCTGCAAGTCTATAAACCATTCAATGCTACCAAACCGGGAATGAATTTATTGGAGAGGTCGAGAAACTGCCGAAACAGCACGGAAGACACCAACCCACGTTTAACCCTTATAAGAGCAAGAGATTACAAATTAGAAAAGAATTGGAATGCTGAAAGCCATGTAAACTCCAAAGGAAGCAACACACTGCTTACCTGGCTTAACACTTACATCATTTATTGTTTTGTACTTGAACATTTTATTTGCAAGAATGGAAAATACATTTCAATCTATGTTCATTCTTTTCTCACCATACATGAGTAACTAAGTTTGTGAATGGGTTGAGAAGTACTTAACTAGCATGATTTAAGTTATGCACGTCATGCGATCATCTTGTCTTATGTACGCTTCATTCACCACTTTAAGCACTTGAAAGAGTAGTCTAAAGACATAGAATCTAGGCTTGAAAGAGTTGGATTAAATCTCATAAGTAAGAGTAGAGGAGACATAGAAATAAGTTCTATCTGTTGCATTCCCTACACATCGCATGCATCCTAGACATAGAAAATGTGTCAATATGCATTGAGAAATGTAGTGCTTAATGTTTGTATATAGCATGATCGCATGACTTGTACAATATCTTAAGAAATTTTAGCAAAACCTCTTCTCAACCCTTTATCGCATATTTGTTACGACACCGCTCTTCTATCACTTTGCATTTAATTCCATCGCCTTAGTTAATCAAAGTTAATCACCATCCACTTCTTAATCACCATCGTAATAAGATCAGAGATAAAGTTTGTCATATATCTATTTGAGTAATCCCTACATTCGACCCTGGACTTACCAGGACACTAAGAAGGCTTATACTTGGGCTTTGTTAGGAAAACTTGCATGATCATCGTATCCACACACCCTTTCATCGCATGATAAACCATCGCATAAAAAATTTATATCATTATGATTCTTGCATTTGACTTTAAGCATTCCTCTTATACTTTCTTTTATTACTTTTGTGTCTTGTGTCAAGCTATGATACCTCAATGATGATACTAATATTTGATAACTTACATGTTTAGTTAGGCATTAGAAATATAAGAATAGAACCCCATTTAATGGAATATAGTTTTGATGTCCCATGCATACAAGCCTTAACTCAAACCTCAAGGCATTTTTATAGTTCTTATTCAACAATGAAGACCTTGCTGATCTCCAAAATTTGGAGTTGGAGGAGGTTCGAGTTGATGCATTCTCTAGTTATAAAATATCGTAATTTCATTTAATTTATAAAAAAAATTGTATTACTAATCATTTCGGGCGTAATAAGCAAACTCCACTATCAACGCAAAGGAAAAATCTCAATGATATGAGTTAAGATTGGAAATGAGATACCCGTGAGGGTAAGTCAAAATAAAGTTAAGTAACCGTGGGGGTAAGTCAAAACAAAGTTAAGTAACCAAGAGGATCCATAGTTAGATACCCGCATGACACTCGTGGGGGTAAGTCAAAACAAAGTTAAGTAACCAAGACCAATGCGTCCCAACTCCGCTTCCTAAGCTAAGGAAGAAAAATATAACGTATATATGCTTATATAAGAGTTATGTTGTGAAGGGAACTTGCTCATAGTTGGATGTTCGCATGACACATGGTTGGGCAGACCAAAACGAAAGTAAGTCCTTAAATCAACGTATGGGTAGTCCTGAGAAAATAATAAATTGCACTTAAAAGAATTTTTATAATAAGAAAACCTTCTAACGTATTATTGAATTTAAAAGATAGAATTGTTTTAGAAAGCAAAAGAGTTTTGAAGAAAGGGTTTATCCATTGGAGTACGATTATATATTTCTTTGGGAAAGGAACAAACTTCTATTTTCAAATGCCAATCTAAAACATTTGTAGGTTAAAGGACATGATGAGACGTTAAACTAGTGTGTTTAAATCATAAGAGTATGTTAAGGAGTTATTTTAGGAATACTCGAGGATCTTTAGTGATATAAATGCACCAATTATGAAAGAAAAATGCATGAAATTATATACATGTGGTAAACTCATACAAAAGTATCATTTTAAGTAAAAAGTTGCTCCACTAACGCACTTCAACACATGAATCAAAGAAATTTACTTAGTATTGTAGCCAAGGCCAATGCAAGGGGTATATGTCCGAAAAGACGCATGAAGGATACACAGGCTCGTGAATTTTCTGTCAAATCACCACTTGCAGGCGTAGGCATTTGACTGGCGATGTCTGAACATTTCAGAAGTAGCAGGCAGCTGTTCTAGGGTATGGAATTTATTGGAAGTCCAATCACCAAGTTGTTGAGATTTGCCTATATAAGGGGAAGCCACCTTTAGAATCACAGTTAGACAATTTAGAGCTAGATAGTTACAAACCTTTCTTTTCAGCACCAGTAGATAGATTATGTCATTTGCAAGCCAGAAGTAGGAGGGAAAACACCATTTCACCGTTGATAAAGAGGTGTTGTTTAAGAGAAGCTTGAGAGAGATATCTTCTTCAACTCTTCCACCATGTTGGTTTAGCAAGAATAAAAAATAAGCCAAATAGAACAAAAGATTGAACTTTGCGGCTTGACGTCTATTTTTCGCAATTCATTTCCATTCACCATTTCATTTCATTAAGTTGAGATTGTTTGTATAAACACTGGTTATCTTTAATTTAATCTTATCTTTGGCCATTTATCCCTTCTCTATTTATTTACCTTCGAAATTGTGTGTGTTTGTGATTTTTCTAACTTATTAAGAGCATGAAATTTATTGCTTAAGTCTCTATAATTAAATGATTAAAGTGATTAAGTAGTTAAGTCACTCGAGAAAGCAATTTAACAATTGAATGCATTAAGTCAGGGCGTGAAGTAAGTCTAGAGATACAATTGCTCATATCGTTTGCATGTTCTTTATGACCAACACATGCACCCTAGAGATAGAGTTACATGTGGTTTTAGCATTGAGAGATGTTGAACTTAGCATGAACTAAAGAATAGACTTTCAAATGCATAGCACATATATTTAGATCGTAGAGAAGCATCTGTATCATCTTCACCTCATCTTCATTGCACTCACATAGGCTTGCTTAACTCGCTAGGAAATCAATCGATACTACTTACACTTAGAACCATTCATCCATAAATCCCTTTCTCCCTCTGAACTCCTATTTCTTCTTGTATTTGTGCCATTAGCTTAGTGTAAATAATCAACATTTCTCAAGTTAATTAGGAAACATCTGTATAAGATCCAAAAAATAGGCCTGTGTTAGAAGCATTCTAGAGTCCCTACGTTCAACCATAGACTCACAAGAAAACTTAAGTTAGATTTATACTTGGGTCTGACTTGGGAGAACTTGTACACATTAAGAAGGTGTGCACACATCCACTACCAAAGCATCGCCTGATTCTCTTACCAAGAGAAAAATCACTCTTTCATCCATTTTTATTCATCATATTCATTCATCACCATTCTCCTTCATCATTTTTAGCACATTTAGAATCAAAATCACAATGTGAACATTTGTCTTATTGCAAAAAATAAAAATTCTACTTGTCTGGTTCTCTTCAAAAGATGAAGAGCTTTATAGTCTTACTTGGCTATATTGACTCATCTAAGAATGGGCCAGAAAAATACGAGAATTTCTGTGTGCCTTGAAAGGAGACAGGACACGTTGAGCAACCGACATAAAAAAAAATTCGTTCTTAGAGGGAACAATGTGAGAAATCTATTGCTTTGTTTTACTGCTTTTGTAGCTTAGATTCTTCTTCTTCTTTTGTAGGTTTCTTTCCACTACCCTAAAAGAATAAAAAGATCAATTCATGCACTGATAGGATTGACTAGCAATCAACGGAAGCAAACAAAAGCAATAAACACTCTAATTACATTTAATTTGAATTCTAAAAGCGTGCTTAAACAGAAAACTAAGACGAGGGTTTCTCAAAAACATACCTTTGATGAATTCTCTCAATTTCAAGCTGCTCTTCACGAAATTCTAGCTTCAATTCAGTAGTGAACCACCAAATGTTCTTCTCCACTACTCTCAACCTTGAATTTTGGTGGTGGAACTCCAAATTGGAGTGAATTTGTGAAGGGAAAAAAGTGGGTTTTTGCCAAGAAGAAGATCATTACAGCAAGAACTTTTCCAGCTGCAAAAACTGTTATCACATCTACAAATTGAAGAGGCTTTATATTTAATTCACATGCAAGCACTGAAGTTCAGCAACATTGACACTTTAATCACCTGAAATTCAGTGAGCAAGGTGGGTAATTGAAGAGGAAACACCTCCTACTTCAACAAAGTCACGTGTTTCCACTTTCTATTTTCAAATTTTCATTTTCCCTTTTATTTGTTTTTAATTTCAATTAATTCAAAATTATTAAAATCAAAATCAAAATTTTAAATTCTGAAATTTAAATAAAGTGAGAAATTAATTTAACTTTAATTAATTAAACCTATTTAATTAATTAAATAATAATTTAATATAAAAAAATTAAATTAATCACACACCTAATTTAAAACATGAATCCTATATATGTAATCAATATTTAAATATTATATACTCTCCAATTCCACTTAATTTGGATAAATTAAACATTGATTAATTATATCGAATACAATTGTACAAACCCTAATTTGAATTTGAAATTATTCAAATTCAAACTCTAATTTTAATTTAAAAATCAATTTGAACACTTCAAATTGATATCATTCCAATTTCATTCAATTTATTAATTCAAGGTGTTCATGTTGTACGAACTGGTGAGGGACCTTATGGACATACAGATCATGAGCTCCAACGATTTCAGATAATTGGCTAAAACCCTTTAAATCAAATTAATTAGTATTCATTAACTATCAAATGATACGACTATAGCTCGATAGTTTCACTCTTCTTACTGTAGATATATTTGTATCGACTTGATTTAACCATAATCAGTAAGTCGACCCTTCACAGATTGTTCGTAATAACAACTGGGTCAATATGCCATTTTACCCCTGATATTACATCTTGCTCCTTAAGTTCCAATGATCCTCTAATGAATAATTGGTTGTGATCCAATCACTAAATCGGATCCCTCTCAGGCTAATGAGAGGGTGGGGCCCCTTGTCCAAGACCTTGATTCAGTACTTAAGAGTATAACCTTTCTCATGTCCCTAAATCGGGTAGGCGTGAATTCCTTATTGCACCCTATGTCTCAATTATCTACTTGGTCTTACCCTAAAATGGGAGGCTTATTGAGTCGGCGTTGTTGAGCCAACCCTCACCTGTAAAAATCTAAGGATAATCTCAAATAAACAAGAGTTCGTAGTTAGCTAATACTATAGTGAGTCAGAATAAGTGCTATCAAGGGGTAGTCAAATACTTATTCACTAAAGCAAGACATTCTTGACTAAATACTATCTACAGAATAACTCATATTCTGATAGCCATTTAGCTATTGTTTTTAGTCAGTACTTACTAAAATTTTAGTAATTATGTAAGTGTAACCTTCCATTTTTAGACCTCAGAGGTCGGCCCCAACGATGCTATCGAATTGGAAAGTAAAGTTTGGAAAACGAACTAAGAAATCCTATCAATTTCTGGAGTTTGAATTGCTCTGAATACCATGTTACAACCCTCTGAGGGGATAGCACTCATTAAACGACTAGTAAGGCCAACTTAAAGACAATAAGCAGGTGCAACATAGGAATCTCATGGTCCAAACAAACGAAAGAGATCGCAGAACATGTTGACACATATCCTTTGCCCACTTACTATGAACTAATTGTTGGGTTTCATGCCCTAAATTTCATAGGGTTCTTTAGTTCGTAAACTCTTGTATGAACAAATAGTTTTGTGATATATAATATGAGATATTTTAGTTTCATTAACCACAAACCAATAAACTAAGATTTCTGGTTATCGTTGTAACTTAAGCATGTATGTGAAAACATACAAGTGAATCGTGCTTTAAGTGATAACTTGAATGGTTTATAGTATATGGATAAAGGAGGGAAACCTTATCCTAGTGATACTACGAGTATGGCCTGTTTTGTGGGTGTTACAAATGTTGTAAAGTGCTACAAATGTCTGATCCTAATCATTCGTGTATTAGACATTTGAGCAGGGATACTCTATACAAAGGAGTTTGTATAAGACATGACCACGAAATGTTTAGTCTTGTTATATAACACTGTTCATGATAAAGACTTTCATTTCACCAGGATGACCATAGGTACCATGACCTTAATCCTGAGTGAGTTGTGAACTTCTGCCTATGAGGATGGTCCTTTGATTTGCATGGGTGCGAGTGGCCAGATCGTCGACTCAGATCTACCACTTTGAGGATTCGTCTAATTGGGGAGCTGGGAACTCAGCTACATGAGATGGAATTCACTCCATCCCCATAGCAGGGTAAGTAGATAAATTTCTTCCTTAAGGGCTGATTATGGGGCTTGAATAATGTGGCACCACACCTTCCCTTTGCCCAAGAAGGATTTAGTCATAGTGAGACTATGATGTATTGTTCCTTAGAGAAATAAGTGGTACTTAAGGTGTTAGAGATAAGTATAGAGACAAAGCGGTAAATTGGCCTAATTGCACTTACGAGCCATTTGTGATGGGTCATCGTACTGTTGATTGCTTATATCCGATGGACAAAGAAATATATATGTAGTGCGAAGAGTGCAGCTGTCAGTCTTTAGTGAAGTGCCCGGTAGTTAACGGATGGTGGATATCGTGATTAAATAGTTTAGACAGTCATTCACATATTGTTAGAGCTTCAAGCTACAAGTCCATAAGGTCCCCTTGGTAGCTCAATGAATTCATTGAGAATCAGTTTTTGGGTTAGTTTGAAGTGTTCAAATTAACAAAAGTGAATTTGATTATATATGATATAATTACATTAGTTCAATTATATATGATATAATTGATTTGATGTATTTGATACATTATTTGATTGGAAAAATTAATAGAAATATGATTTATATTAAATGCCATAAAGGAGAAAAAGAACTATGGTTTATTTGTTACATATGATATAATATTAAAACTATAGGTTATAAATATAATATGATAAATTAGTTATTATATTTATTTATAACAAATTAATTATGAGATAATTGGTTTTAGTTTTTTTCCTCCAAATAACCACCTTAGTGGGAGGTTTTAATCAGTTTATGGCTAACTGGTGCATAAAATGAAAATCGTTTTTATTTTTTCATATCACGCACAAAAGGATCAAGTAATCAGATTACTTGTTGAGAGAGTAAACGATTGAATCGATTTCACTATAAGATAGTATTATTTTACTACACGATCAATGAATGAGTATATGCGTTTTTTTCTACACGATTCCTTTGTGCTTTACTCGATCATCTACTCGACCGTTCTTTCTCTTCCATTCCTTCACCCCTCTTCCCAAATACATACAAGGCCCACAACTCCTGGATTCTCACACCGAGAATACCAAGGTAACTGAGTGGTGGTGTCAAGTTTTGTTCGAGGGTTGAGGATCAAGTTTTACTCGATTGTGATAGAGGAATTGCCAACTCATGCTATTTACTAGGATTGCCAACTCAAAATGCCTACCTTTTTGGGAACTTGTCTGATCTGAGAGCTGGGAACTCAATGACAAGATGGAATTCACTCCTTTCCCAAAGTAGGGATAAGTAGAGAGATTGCTCCCTTAAGGGCTGATTCTGAGGCTTGAACATAGTGGCCACAGCTTCTGTTTGGAAGAGAAGACTCAGTCATAGTAGAACTATGATTTATGTTCATTAGAGGAATCAGTGGTACTTAAGGAGTTAGATGTAACTACAAGGGCATAACGATTATTGGACAAGCTGTACTTACGAGCGATCTGTGAAGGGTTGTCACGCTTCTGATTGGTTAAGATGGATATATAATATATCTGTGGTAAGAAAAGTTCAACTGTCGGTTTTTAGAAGAGTGCCTGACAATTAATAGATGGTGGATCCCATGACTAAAGAGTTTAGTCAATTATTCACATACCGTTGGAGCTTCGAGCTACAGATCCATAAGGTTCCTTTTTGTAGCTCAATGGATTCAGTTAAGGATCAGTTCTTGGTGTTGATTTGAAATGTTTAAATTGACAAGGGGTATTTTAATTATATATGATATAATCAATATGATGTATAAGATACATCTATTGGAGGATTGATGTAAATGAGATTTACATTAAGTACCATGGAATAGAAAAAGAACTATGGTTTATATGTTTGATGAGATGAAATATTAAAACTATAGATTATAAATATAGTATGATAAGTTGGTTATCATTTATATTTATAATAATATTAATCATTGGATAATTAATTCTTTTTCATGAGATTTCCATGAGCAACGATCGTGTACTTCAGGCTTCATCGCTTAGAAAAGGTACACGATCGTGTAGTAATAACTAAATGATCGTTTGGATTTTTCTAGACGATCGTATACTCATGCTAAACGATCGTTTAACTCTTGGAGCGCTGGTAAGCTATAGAGCAAAGGGTTTGTTTTATCGTCTATATGATCGTAGGGAACTTAATACACGACGGATGGTTGGAGAAGCGATGCTTTGCCGAGCGGTTCAAGACCCGATTTTCCTGTTTGAACCGGAGACTCCTTGTCTTTATAATAGTTAGCTTTCCTTTGTGTGATGTATGGTACTTATATGTCAAAGTGTTTGTCATATAGTTAAAAACCCACCTTAGGTTGTGTAATTATTCATGCATCATGTATTATAAATGTTATAATCTTGCATGAAGAAATTACTTGAAAGCATGTGCATGCATCATGAAATATAAGTGTTATATTTTGCATGCATTGAACATTATCATGCATCATCCTTTTATTATAATTGTTATAGTCTAAGGATGAATGGAAGCATGGTCTGCTTGTTTCATTGCTGTTTTGTATAAGTGTTATATAAAAGAAGTAATAATGAATGGACAATGCATTGAGCATGACACTTAGGCTGTTTATAATCGTTATGAATGGCTTGCATCTTTCACCTTAACATTGTGGTTGTTTCCGTTTATAAGTGTTATAAAAAAAATCAGGCCTATAATCAATAATTCAGAGTTGCATGCGAATTTAGGGTGAACTCATGTTTTTTAAAAGGATTTTGAAATTGGATTGAGATAGACCTAAGTTCAAGTGGTTCTAAAGAGTTTAGTAACCTAGATTAATCTTTTAAAATCGGTTTAATAGGATTAAATTGGTTGGAATAAAAGATTAAATTTGTTGTAAACCTATCTATGAGGGACCTTTTGTCCAAGGCGGGTTCTGGCTAGGCTGGGGTTCTTAAGTTGACGAAAACGTAACACTCTTACTGGCAACCTACTTCGAAAGGTGAATTAGATAGATTTTCCACAAGCATGCGACATTTTGATCAAAGACTCCATTAAAGAGTTTAATGGATGACGATCAAAAGTTGTTCAACTATCCAAGGTAAATGTTACTCTTGGGAAAACTTAAAAGTCACTTAGTTAAAATCCTTATTCGGGTTTTTTCTAAGTAAGCTAAACTCTAGGTTATAAAATACTCAGTGGGAGGGGAAAGCATATCAGATATGTCTATGATTCAACTAACGTTTCTTTCTATATGTTCACACCGTGAGATTCATGCTTGGCCTCGAATTGCCCAGGATGCATTCTCATTAGGATGGTGTTTGCATGAGTCAATATCAAGGTGGATGAAGAGAGTTTTTATAGTAAGTGGGTGAAGGGTGTGTGTCAACACATTCTATGTTCTCTATCATTGGTTCACATCGTGAGATCATTCTGTACGCCCACGTGTTGCCCTGAAATCGTCCCCCTTTGGATGGGTTTTGTGCAGTTGCTCAATATCAAGGTAAACTCCAGAAATGGATTGGGTCGCTTTAGGTTTTGCCCGAATCAGATTTTTTCCCTTCGGATTGGTCTTTTGGGACGGACCTCTAAGGCTTAAAATGGCGGGTCACACTTACGAGAGATTGTTAAGTAAGTTAATTATCTCTTAGCCAAATCAACGATGGCTTGTCGTTAAAGGAACAAGAGGTATTCTAGTATTAATGACTGGTTGAGAACTTCTCAATTCAGATGAGAGATAACTGACCTCCCTTCGGCGGCTTTTTTCCTAAACCTTTGAAGCATCATTGTAAAACTAGATGTCACACGGGGTTCATGTTAGTTTTTCTAAAACCTTATTGGATGTTGTTTTGTTTTACAACGGGTATTTGTTTAAAACCTAATGTAGGTCAATGTGTTTTTCTTTTCAGCAACTCGTTAGTATTTCCATTTAAAGCTTCTAAAAATGACTGATTATTTATAGTGGAAAGAATCGTGTGAAATGAATTTCATGGCAAACGACCTCCATCCCACTACTCTCCAAAAGAGGAGACAAGACAGTAAATATGATTTATTGGTCTTAGAGTCTTGTTTGGTAGAGAATGATGATTCTTCCTGGATCCTTGATTCAGGTTCTACTAATCATGTCAGTTCCTCTTACCAAGGATTTAGTTCCTGGAAAACTAGGTCACAGGGGCAGATGACTCTTCGAGTCGGTACTGGTGAGGTTGTTTCAGCTATTGTTGTAGGTACGCTGAAGTTATTTGTTGACAAGAATAGTTATCTTTTACTCGATAATGTTTTTGTAGTTCCTCATATTAAGATGAACTTAATCTCGGTTTCTTTCCTCATTGAACGAGACTACACTGTCTCGTTTTCTGAGAATAAAGTGTTTATTTTCAAGAATGAAATGTAGATTGGTTATGGTTCAATGGAAAATAACTTATATGTACTAAGATCGTTAGTCATAAAAGCTTGTTTAACACTGTAATGTTCAGTACGGCAACAATAGCTAAAAGACCAAAGGTTTCTCCAAAGAAAAACGCCCATCTTTGGCATCTTAGGTTAGGTCCCATCAACCTCAATAGGATTGAGAAGTTGGTGAAAAGTGTGCTTCTAAAGAGTTTAGAAGAAATCTCCTTGTCGATATGTGAATCATGCCTCCAAGGCAAGATGACCAAACAACCTTTTACTAGAAAAGGTTATAGAGCCAAGAAAACCTTGGAGCTTATACATTCAGACCTCTGTGGTCCGATGAATGTTAGAGCTCGAGGTGGGTATGAATATTTCATCTCTTTCATAGATGATTATTCAAGGTTTGGGTATCTTTTCCTAATGAAACGTAAGTCTGAATCCCTTGACAAGTTCAAGGAGTATAAGGCTGAAGTTGAAAACTTATTAGGTAAGAAGATAAATACACTACGATCTGATCGTGATGGAGAGTATATGGACCTCCAATTCTAGAACTATTTGATAGAACATAGAATTGCATCCTAACTCTCGGCCTCTGGTACACCTCAGCAGAATGGTGTATCAGAAAGGAGAAACAAGACTTTGTTGGACACGGTTCGGTCTATGATGAATTATGCTCATCTTCCAGACTCATTTTGGGGTCATGTAGTGCAGACTGCATGTTATACTCTGAACAAAGTTCCCTCAAAGAGCGTTTCTGAAACACATTTTGAGTTATGGAGAGGCCGTAAAGGTAGTTTGCGCCACTTCAGGATTTGGGGTTGTTCAACACATGTACTAGTGACTAACTGAAAGAAGTTGGAACCACGTTCAAATGTTTGCCTCTTTGTGGGCTACCACAAGGAAACGAGAGGAGGATACTTCTATGATCCAAGTGAGAACAAAGTATTTGTTTCCACTAATGCTATCTTCTTAGAAGAAGATCACATTAGGGATCATAAGCCATGAACTAAGCTAGTTTTACATGAGATCTCAAGTGAGACTTGGACTACTGAGGGTTCGACAAGAGTTGTTGAACAGACCGACAGATCAACAAGAGTTGTTGAGGTCGGGACATCTGGTCAACCAGCTTAAGAGTTGAGACTGCCTCGACGTAGAAGGAGGGTTATGAACCCATCGGATCGCTACATGGGTTTAACTGAAGCCCAAAATGTCATTACGAATGATGGGGTCGAGGATCTGTTGTCTCTTAAAAAAGAAATGGAGGATGTTGACAAAGATGCAGTTCAATGAATAAAATAATTGTTATTTAATTCTAGCATTTACTCATATCCAATAAATAAAGCTCCTTGGTTACCTTATGTGAACTTAAACATGTATTTGTGATATACAAGTGGATCATGCCTTGCTATACGATAGAGTATGTACGCGAATTACCGAGCTAAATGATGACATAGCTTTTGCTAGACAATCGCATAGTTTTATCTAAACGATTTGGCATCGACCTATACGATACAAGGTTGCCTTGTTGGTGGTGTCAGACTCAACTCGACACCGTCGAGGTTTTCTGGAGGCCATTCGTGTTGCGGAGGAGTTTTTGACCGAGAAGATCGTTAAGGATGAGAGCGAAGTGGTCGTGCTGTGTTCATGCGGTGTTACGGTCATGTAGATCGGGTGTTCATGGTTACTGTTGTTCGAGCGATCAGAGTGCGCATAGGTGCGTGGAGACACATCTGCTATTGTGCGTAGAGTTTGCTTTCTATGAATTTGTATTGTTCATGCTGTAATTTCTATATATTAATTTCATAACCGTTTATATTCAAGTCGACTGTAGATGATTTGTTCATTCATGATTGTAATATAGAATAGTCTTGTTCTGCTGCTTATGGAAATCTCATATCCGATTTCCTTCAACACCTACGATGACACGAAGTGTCGTATGAATCTCACGATGTGAAACTCTTAGGACGTAAGAATGAAAATCAAAACATCACTTTTTGAATAAGGTAGTCGAGGTTCATAATCAACACGAAGCGAAGCATAAATGTTGATGTGAACTCTTAGTGATGCGAGAGATAAAAATAACATATCGTATATGTTATTAATCTCCCACTGAAGTATTCTTAAATTCCCACTGAAACGTTCTAATAACATATCATATATGTTATTAAACTCCCACTGAACTGTCCTATTATTTGTTTGGGTATATTTTTACTCAGGTTTGCTTTGGCTAATCAAACAACATAAGTCTAGGTGTTTATCCGAGTATAACGTTTATATTTGGATTTAACCTACGATGTCTGGGTGAAAACCCAGTTTTAAAACCTCACATCGCTTTTGTATTGCTCATAAAAGTGGTTAACAATGCTCAATTATTCGGCCATAATCCTCAGGTAGGAGGTGTTCCGTAAACGTCAACCTAAGTACCCTAAACCTTAGATAGGATTATATACCGATTCGGTTTGTAACTAAATTTTACAAGATGACGACCTATTTTAACTATTTAAAATAGGTGGTTAACCTTCGTGAGCGTGCAACTTATCTTTGTTATGGATTTTAAACGTCTAACAAAATTTTATAACAACTTACAAAATTTTAGACATATTGAGCATCCATAACATACATCAAAGGAATTAAACATTTAATATAACATTTATATTAAAACAATTGAAACTTTATACATACATACCATATATTATAACACTTTATAACATACTTTCAATGCATGTAATATGCTTCCTATGGTAGGATTTTAAATCTACATGGCATACTGTATGCACATATAAGATTTATTTAATTATCACATACATCACATGCATAAATAATTAAACATAGACTAATATAGTTTTTATTTTGGCTTTATCAAGCAAACAAAAGCCTATAAATTACAAAAATCAGCAAAAAGAATGACTCCTAAATGCTTAAGAATTACTTAAACCGTCCTGTCGGACTCAAACCTCTCGAACCGGACTACCAATGCTAAAAATTGGGTTGAACCGGGAAAAAAACCATTGAGTATCATCAAGCATCAAGTATGCCATCAAGCATCAAGTATTTCACTAAATACCATCCAGTTGCATCGAGTACCATCGAGTATGGCATCGTGCATCAAGTATTTCACAAAATACCATCGAGTTGCATCGAGTACCACCGAGTATGGCATCGAGCATCGAGTATTCCATAAAATACCATCGAGTATGAGCATCAAGTACCATCAAGTATGACATTGTGCACCAAGTATTTCACAAAAAAAAAACATCGAGTTTGAGGCATCAAGCATCGTGGGCAGTGGCTGAAAAATCTAGTTCCTACTGCTTGACCATCTTCACTTCTTTCTTCAATTACATCCTAATTGCAACTCTAATGACTCCAATCAAATTACAGACACTTAAACACACATTAAGAACCATCAAACAAGAGCCAATAACAAGAATTACAACATAATTGAAGAGAAAACAATGCCAAAACTTAGAAAAATCATATCAGTTCATCTACAACTTATGAAAAACACCAAGAAAAACTGAAATTAACGCTAATTAAGTGCTTAAATCAGACTTTGTTACAAATTGATACGATATACTAGCATGCAACAAAAACAAACAGAATCAACAAGCCCTTTAATTACATTTAATTTGAGTTATAAAAGCATGCTTAAAAGAAAACTAAGAAGAGGTTTCTATATAATATACCTTTGATGAACTCTCCTAATTCCAAGCTGCTCTTCACACGATTCCAACTCCAATTCAACAGTGAACCACCAAAAGATTTTCTCTACTATTCTCAGCCTTGAATTTGAGTGGTGGAACTCCAAATTGGAGTGAATTTGTGAAGGGAAAAGAGTGGAGTTTTGTCAAGAAGAAGAACACTGCAACAAGAACTTTTCTAGCTACAAAAAATCTTATCACATCTACAAATTTAAGAGGTTTTATATTTAATTCACATGCAAGCATTGAAGTTCAACAACATTGATACTTCAATCACCTGAAATTCAGTGGGCAAGGTGTGTAATTGAAGAGGAAACACCTCCTACTTAACAAAAGTGGGGTGTTTCCACTTTCTATTTCAAATTTCCATTTTCCCTTTTATTTGTTTTTAATTTGAATTAATTCCCTTTTATGTGTAGGTCCTATAAACTTTATCGCATGTGCTCTAAAACTAAAAGTCATAGCATTTGCATTGAGAGATGATTTGCTATTATATGTGTGTTGCATGATCGCATAACATGAACACAATCCTAGGAAGTATTAGTTTAACCTCTTCTCAACCCGTTCCTCGCATATTCATCGCATCTTCCATATTATCAACTCTTGTCTTACTCCGCTGCATACTTTTTATACCGCAAACTACAACTGAAAAACAACTCTTGATTTATTGGTACCACAAAGTCTTCTTAAAAATTATTACCGCATACTGTTTTCTTAGTTCCTGAGTTCGACCCTGGACTTACCAGGAAACTCAGTGGGATTTATACTTGGATTCTGCTGAGAAAAATTATTGTACAACGCATTCCCATCACCGTAATTCATTTCATTAATTTCACTTTTGTGTTCTCGAATATCTCTACCGAGGACGTTCGACTAACTTTGTTCCCATTTTCGTTGTGCGATCAAGCAAGAAAACAAGCTTATTCTCTCGAATTAGGAGAGATAACTTCGTGGGAACAAATCGTGGAAAAGTTCATGAAGAAATACTTCCCACCTACTGAAAATGCAAGGAGAAGGAAATTAATAACGAATTTTGAACAAGAAACAAACGAATCGCTCAGCGATGCTTGGGTGAGGTTTAATAGGCTGGTAAGAGACTGCCCACATAACAGCTTACCAGACTGCTTGCAAATGGAGATTTTTTACCAAGAACTAAACCCTGCTTCGCAGACCGCTGCCAATGCGGTAGCAGCTGGTGGTCTGCTTGATAAAACATATGAGGAGGCCAAAAATATACTTGATCGCATTTCCAAAAATCACGAGAACTAAGCGATAAAGTGATCAGAGATTAAGAATTAAAGATAGTGACGTGAACAACAGGGCCATCGCATGCCTTCAGAACCAAATGACTGTGATGATGAGTTTGATACAAGGCATCGTAATTAATAGCATGGGAGTGAAAAAAGGGCAGGTCAACGCGATTGCTCAAACGACCGCAAGTTGTGTCATCTGTGGAGACGCTCATCCGATGGAAGAATGCTCTGGAAATTTGTAGTCAATATGCTTCATAAAGAATAATCCCTATTCCGATACGTACAACCCCAGGTGGAGAAACCACCCAAATTTTGCATGGAGAAATCAACAACAAAGCTTTCAACCAGTGGTGCAAAAAGAAGGGCCACTCGTATTTTTCCCGCAAACTAACGGTTCAACGCATAACCAAGCCAGCAGTTTGCAGACACCGCAAATTTTGTCGTTAAAGCTTGCTGAAGCAATACATTGAGAAGAACGAATCAGTGCTTCAGAATAAGGCAACGTCCATCTGAAATCTCGATATTCAGCTAGGATAAATTGTGGACGAGTTCCAAAATAGACCGCAAGGAGCTTTGTCGAGCTCAACTGAGCTCCCTTGCAACGCTGGGGGTACAGGGAAGAAACAATGCTTACCAGTCTCTTTGCTAAGTGAAAAGATGACTGCGGAAGTAGGGGAGGAACCCATCACAACAAATTTGAATGCAGTAACAACCGACGACCCGTTGACTTACAATTCAGAAAAGCCCGAGAAGATGAACCCTAAAGTTGCGTACACCCTCAAGCCTCTTGATCATGAGATAGAAGAAGTCCAACCACCACCATTCCCGCAAGGATTGAAAAATAAAAAGAATGATGAAGAAAAGATCGTGACAGTGACAGTAACGGAAAATGCCATGATCCCACAAAAAATATGCAACCCAGGAATCTTTACGATACCATGTTCAATTGGAGGGGTCTATAGCGGCTCAGCACTATGCGATCTTGGGGCGAGTATAAACGTAATGCCGCTATCAATCTTTAAATGATTGAATATGGGCAAACTCACGCCTACGACAGAGACTCTCTTACTTGCGGATAGATCCAAAATACATCCTAAAGAAGAGTTGAAAGATGCCACAATCTCAATTGATAAATTAATCTTGCTGGCAGACTTCATTATTTTCGATTACAAAGCGGACGAAAATGTGCTAATCATATTGGGATGACAATTCCTTTCGGCCGGTTGCGCTCAAATTGTTGTGCAAAAGGAGAAGATTGTGATGAACATTAACGAGGAAAAGCTTCAGATTAAGGCAGTCAAGATTCCAGAGGATCGAGAAAAGAAGAAAAATTCATCATGGACGTAAAAAATCCAGCTTGAATCGCAAACTAAGCAGTCCTTGCGTTACTATGCAACTCAAACTCATCAGGGACGCATTCCTTTTGAAATATCCTTTTTATACCACTGCTTCATGAACTTTTATCACATATCTTTTAATCTATAGTATCTTTGTCTTTATAAATATATATATAAAAAATTAAAAAAAAAAAAAAAGAGAGAGAAAAATAATAATGCGATCGTGGTAAACGATTTTGTTAACTCTTTTTTTATGATTATTTGACTCTCTCAATGTCTTCTTTGCAAACGATCGTGGTAAACGATTGTGGAGGCGTCACATGAAGACGCAACTACTTAATTTCATCACTGCAATCCAAAGAAAGTAGATCACCGCAAAGCAGGATGCGTCAACAAATAAAGCGAGCGACAATGCAAATTTAGGGGTTATATCTTTCCTTGACTTTATTCAAAATTTCGTTATCGCATTGCATTTTAATTTTGAAAATTTTATCACCGTATCCTCTTTGGTTACCGCAATCATTTAACATTGATCAATTTAGTAAGTCAACACATGCTTTCTCTTTGCCAATTATGATTTCAATGATGAAACACATGCTTCTATTTTTTCGTATACACTAAAGTCAACATAATTTTAGGACAGTCGCTTCATGAAATATTTCTAGATGTTAGTGGTTTGCTAGCTTTCTTACAAACTGAGCCTTTACGAAACTTCCTAAGAACCTCGCATGGCTTCTTTCAATCTATTGGCAATGAAGACATTGCCGCATTTTAAATTTGATGTGTGGTATTCATTTTTCGACCTTGTTATTTTTAGCCTTATAAAAAAAATCATCATAACGTTGCGATCAGATCCTACACTTAGTTAGATATCCGCATGACACCCATGGGGGCAAGCCAAAACGAAAGTAGGAATCGTGATCAATGCATAAAAAATGATGACTGCAACTCCGCTGCCAAAGGGGTATGAGTTTAATCTGAGAAAGAACGCCTTGCTCGTAGTTGGATGACCGCATGACACACGTGGGCGCAAGCCAAAACGAAGGCAAGGCACTTGGATCAATGCAAGTTTGGAGGAAAAAAAATAAATAATAATGTCTAAAATAAGCAAGGATACAAATCATTTAACACCCCAGGGAAAAAGTTTTTTTAAAAAAAAAAATCATGCGATGTCCTGGAATCTAGTAAATTCTTTTTTAAGGTTAAACTTACGGTCCCTAAATTTTAGAAATATTTTAAGAAGAGACCTGAATAAGAATTAAGGAAACTTTGGTGTATAGGATTTGAGTAAGGCATCTTTGAGAAATCTAGGAAAAGAGACTACGGTCGACTTTCTAAAAAGAAATCTTTAGCTTATGCTTGAGGACAAGTATTGTTTAAATTTGGGGATGTGATAACGGGCAGAAATGCATGTTATTACAGTGCTAAGTTATAAAACAATGTAGGGTCACGTTGATAAAAACATATAAGATTGCGTCCAAAAAGCATTAAGTTCATAATATTGCGGTCGCATGCGTCCATCACATGAAAACAGTTAACTTATGTATTTTTGTGTAGAATATGCATTGACGCAAGGCGAAAAATGCGATCACAAGAAATCAACGGCCGAGCGCATCAAAAGATTGTGTCATCGTAAGGCTTCGCGGGCATTTGCGCTCGATAATATCTGCTCAAGAAGATTGTCACATAGAGCCGGCGCAACTTGGTGGGCGCATCCGGGTGAAAAGTGTAATAAATTACGATGGGACAGAAAGCTGATGACGGTCGATTTCAAATTAAGTTGACAATCCGTTAACGAACTACTGTAGCAAGTACACTCAATTTTTCGGTGACAAATATTTGGTGCATCAGACAAAGAATTAATGTCATCCCATCAGTGCAATCATAAGAGAGAAGAAGCCTTTCACCCCGAAGCTTTATAAATACCGAAGGCAATCTTCAGTGAAGGAGTTCGGATAGTTAGATAATTTTCCCTTAAATAGAAGTAGCCTTGTTCATAGTTTTGCTCTCACTTAGAAGGCAGGGCGAGAGAAAGGGAGAGATGCTGGAAGATCGCTCTGATCAGCTCGATAGAGAAGAGGCATGGAAAAGTAGAGAGAGGGTCGACTCTCGCGAGAGCGAGACTATCTTTTGAACAGAGTAGAGAAGAACAGTGTAAAAGCCTTGGGAAGCAAGAGATTGCTACCAGGCTCTTTATTCTCATTTCGCATTGTTATTTTTTATTTCAACTCTATATCTATAAAATGGAACTTGCTTATCTATATTTGTTCACTCTCTTAAAAGCATGCATAAGTAGCTAAATCTATCGAATGGGTTGAGAAGAACTAAGCTAACATGACCTAGGATCTTCATTGCATGCGATTATCTTGTCTTATGTTGCACCGAACGTCCCTTTAGAGCTACTCGAGAGAGAGTCTAAAGGAAGAACATAAGACTTGAGAGAGCTAGCTTAGATCTATATAAGCAAAACATAGGGACTTAGAGAAAAACTCTATTTGTCAACATGCATCGCATGCACCCTAGAGATAGGTTATGGTATTATGTGGTCGCCTTGTATGTGTGTATGTCATTTGTCATCGCATAAACAACAATAGAGGCTTATGTGTAGGTCCTATAGACTTTATCGCATATATCGCATGCGTTCTAAAACTAGAAGCCGTAGCATTTGCATTGAGAGATGATTTGCTATTGTATGTGTGTTGCATGATCGCATAACATGAAAGCAATCCCAGGAAGTGTTAGCTGAACCCCTTCTCAACCCGTTCCCTGCATATTCATCGCATCTTCCGTATTATCAACTTTTTTCTTACTCCGTCGCATACTTTTTATACCGTGAACTACAACCCAAAATAACTCTTGATTTATTGGTTACCGCAAAGTCTTCTTAAAAATTATTACCGCATATTGTGTTCCTTAGTCCCTGAGTTTGACCTTGGACTTACTAGGAAACTCAGTGAGATTTATACTTGGATTCTACTGAGAAAACTTGTTGCACAACGCATTCCCATCACCGCAATTCATTTCAGTAATTTCACCGCATAAAATAACGCATCATGATCCAATCACTAAACTGGATCCCTCACTTGCCATTGAGAGGGTGGGGCCCCTTGTTCAAGACCTAGATTCATACTTAAGAGAACAACTTTTCTCTTATCCCTAAATCGAGTATGCGTGAATTCTTATTGCACCCTATGTCCCCAGCTATCTACCCGATCTTACCCTTGAAATGGAAGGCATATTGAGTCGACGTTGTTGAGCTAACCCTAACCTATGCAAATCTAAGAATAATCTCAAATAAACAGGAGTTCATAGTTAGCTCAGAATTAAGATCGATTTACCTAGGTCGTCTAAGCGAAATAATCAGTCTTCAACAGTAAACAGTGTTATAAAGTAAAAGTGACTTATTTTTTGGTCCAATCTTACGCAAATTCATTGCATAGGACTCCTCCATTCCTCATGTCAATACATTAACGAATCAAGATCACTTTGTTTGTCGCACCTTACAACAAATTGTAATAACTACATAGTGGGCCGCATCCGATAGTATTACCAGAATAAGGTACCCAACCTTATTCATATACTATGGACTGTTTTGGCTTTACTCGAATCTGATCCACTTTTTTGTCTCCATATAAAGCTTAAGTTTCATATAATAGCCATGCATCTTAATTTATTAGATTTAGCCTTATAAGTGAAATTTATAGATTCAATAACAACTTTATTGAACTAATGGCAAATAACATCGTTATTGATAATAAAATATTTTTAACTTTACAAACTGCAAGTTTTAGGATATACAAACCAACATGCGCAAGCCCTCATACCACCATCCCATGCGCGTAAACGTCATCAGGGGAGGTTTTCTATTCCCCTGACTCTTTTATTTTTGTTGGGCTTGGATTAAAGATACAATAGGCACAATGTATCATTTAAGTTAGGGGTTTGGTATATTATGATAGCTTAGGGTCCTTCAGCGTTGTTTTGAGACAATGTTTGTGTCCTCGAATTGCTTACTTACTCTTTTGCTTGGTTTGTTATGATGAACAGTTGATGACGCACCCTCTTTGTGATTATGTTTGCATGAAATTATTTTTTAAGAGCATGATCATGATTTTTAGCCCGTTTTGAAAATTTTTCTTATCTCTCATGCATGCCTAAGTCCTTTGTCTGATGAAATTAGGTCTTGCATGCTTAGAGTTGTATTATTGGGCTTATAATTCTTTTGTCACTCTGAAAGACCTAGGTGATAGGTGTTAAGTGACTGAAATCTCAACTTAGTAACGCATGTTTAAGTTTTTGTTGAACTCTTGTTCTATATTATAAAAGCAAACTATGTTGTGTAGTAAAAGAAAGTCTGGAAAAGGCAAAGCATGTTGTAGAGTAAAAGCAAGTTTGTGTGTTATTTTTTAAGGGGATTACTCCTCTTTCTTAGGGTTATGATTAATCTGGGGCGACTATGACACCCATAGTTTCCATCTGAGCTAAAGTATCCTTGAGGAATGAGTAAGCTTTGGCAACTTGTTAGGAGACGTTGCTCGTACTTGGATGTCTTTTACGTAACCCGTGTGGATAAGCCAAAACGAAGGTGACGTGTCTAGAGATGGTTTCCCCTTTTCTGTAAAAGTAATAAAATGAGAAAAAGACAAAAATAGAATAAAAGTTTGGTCCCTTAAGTATGTCTTTGCATCTTTGAGTCTAGGAAGCTTAGCTCTTGATCCTTTGAGCCAGAATAGGGGAAAACGAATTGAGAACCTTATAAAACCATTTCGAGTTGTGTGGGCTTAACTAGTAGGCCTTTGGACTCATCCATGCATGAATAATTTAGAATCATTTTAAATTATCTTCATTGATGATTCCAATCGAATTTCATTTTTTGTTGCAAATCTTATCTTAAGAGACTCTTGAGAATAGAGTAACGACCCTTGTGATTGAGAAAGAATATTTTTTTGTGAATGTGTGATTCTAGCTTACTTGAGGACGATCAAGAATTAAGTTGAGAGTGTTTGATAGCAACGAAAAATGTGTTTTCTTCCTTTTCTTAATTCAAGGTCGTTACTATGTTTACTGTGTTTATTTAATATTTTTATCAGTATTGAGCATCTTAGAGGTAGAATTTGCCGTTACATGCTATTCTGGGTTAATTTCAAGCAATTAGGAGCTAAAAAGAGCATTCAGGCTTCAAAGAAGGCAAAATGATGAAAATGTCCCTGAAGGCGCAACGCTTTCCAAAAGCACCAGATTTTGATGCAGCACCGCGGCGCCATCACGACTTTTATATAAGCAGTTCTTCGTTTTTAAGGCAAAGAATGGACCCCCCCCCCCCCACCCCCAATCGGCCTCCAGCCCATTTCTTCAGCTTGTCACTTCTTCCACTTGCATTTTTCTCTAATTTCTTCCTTCTTCTTATGTAATTAGTTGAGATGGAGCCCGAATTTGTCTTCTTCATCTCATGGGAAGGTAATTTCAAGGGTTTTCTCTAGTTTAGTAGATTTTGGATGGAACTTTATGTAATGTTGGAGGGTTTATTCGAATGTAATATTTATACCTTGATTATGAGTTTCCTTTCTGATTGAATCACTTTGTAATCATATTTTCTCTTGATTGTCTGACAAACTACTTGGGATTTTATGATTGAATGCTTAGAGATTGACTTGTAGTATATGACATAAAACTATGGGTTAATCTCGAATGAAGCAAAATGTTAGATAAGCTTGCGATTTGTTGTCTATAATGAATAGTATTGTTCTTATTGACCTAGGGGAAACTGTATTGAATGTTTGGTTAGATGATGGAAACTAAATGTTCATCCTAACGTAAGTCCTAGAACGTAATGCGATTAGGTAAATGTGTTTAGTATGAATTCGTCTAGCATGTTAAACTAATTAGGTAATTAGGACTATTGGTTGGATGTCCCATCAATTGGGCTAGGCATAATTAAAAACCACAAGATTGCATTCGTATAATTCGATGAACAGGATTACATTGAGTCATTTTGATATTTGTCCTCTAAGCTAGAATGTCTCATTTAATTGCATTTCTATCTTTTATCTTCCTGCACTTTAGTTTTATGCATTTCCATTTATCCAATCCACACCAATCCCCCTCATTTTACCACTTTAACAAAAAATGAGCTTTCAGAAATTAATCTTCCACGCTTCCCTATGGTTGACCCCAAACTTGCCGCTTGTACTACTAGTTAGTATAAGTAGTTTGCTTGGTGATTTATAAATATTATTTGATTTGTGGATAGAGGTTTGTGACACATACTCTTCGATCTTTTATGTGGTCTAAGTCGTCGACTCAATAAGTCTACCATTTTGGGAACAGGAGTGAGGTGGGAGCTAGGAACATAGCTTCGAACGATAGAATTCACTCATTCCCGACTTTAGAGTAACTAGATAAGTTGTTCCCTTAAGTATTTAATCTGGGTCTTGAACAATAGGGTCTCTTCCTCTCATTTGCCTAAGAGGGATTTTCTTTATAGTTGGACTATAAATAGGTTGTTCATTAGAGGATCAGTGAGACTTAAGGAGCAAGAGGTAATTATAGGGGTAAAATGGCAATTTGACCCAATTGTAATTATGAACAGCTCGTGAAGGATCGACTTATTGGTAATGGTTATATCCATGGACACATAAATATTCTACAGTGCGAATAGTGCAACTACGAGTCTTTAGTGGAATGACCCATGGTTAATGAATGTCGATTAATTTAATTAAAGAGTTTAATTAATTAATCTCGAACTATTGGAGTTTCTGATCTGTAGGTCCATTAAGTCCCTCTGCTAGCTCGGTAAAGGTAAAACAATGATTAATTAGTTTTGGAAAATTTTTAATTGTTCAGATTCTAAGAGAATATATGTTAATTGTATACAATACAATCAATGTTTGAAATATCGATGTCGATAGAAATATCGAGGACCGAATTTTATGAAAATATCGATGGAAATTTCGAAAAACTTTACAGAAATTGATGGAAATTGTTATAATTAGTTAATGAAACTTTGATTGTGACTTAATTCTATATTTGACCATTTTTAATCATCATTCTATAAAGTAAGACAATATTTAGAGTTATAGTGTAAATATCTATGTAAATGTTGATGCAAGAGCAAAAATTTTTTAAAAATAGAAAATAATTACAAAATAATATCAATTTTTATTTTATTTTTTTCTAAGTCTTTTTCTCGAAGATGAAAACTTTGGATGGCAAAAGAAGTCAAATTCACATCAATTCAATTTTAAGGTGAAATGGTGTGAAAATTTAATGGTAAAAGGTTTGAATGAAATTAAAAATAAATATATGTTATTTTTATCAATTTTAGTTTCTTAGAAATGAAAGCTTTAGATGGTAAAAAATAATAATAAAACAAAATTTACACCAATCCAATTTTGAGGTGAAATGATGTGAAAAATTAGTAGAAAAATATTTGAATGAAGTTAAAAATAAATATATGTTATTATTTTTCTCAATTTTGGTTTCTTAAAAATGAAAGTTTTGCATGGTAAAAAAAAAAAAAAATTACATCAATTCAATTTTGAGGTGAAATTATATATTGATGTGTGAAACTGTACAATTTGTGTAATCAAGTCAAGTCTATAAACCTTCAAAAAACTTCAATTGAGTTTGATTGCTAACCAAAAAAAAAAAAAAATCAAAATTTCTGTTGAAATTTTGAGATGGGGAAAACTCGAAAATTTTCCCATACTGAAATTTTGAAGTGGTTGAAATTTCGTAATTTCAATCGAAATTTTAAACTAAGGATAGAATTATTATAATGTATATAGATACATTATACTATAAAGTTAATTAAATTATGACATAATAATGTATTTGAATAAGATTTAAATATTAAATAATATGAATGATAATCATATCAAAACCATTGGTTAAATTTAATGAGAATGAAATACACATTAAAACTCTAGGTTATGAGAGGAAAGTATATTTGAATATGATTCAAATATAATATTAATTAAATATATGATATTTAATTAATTAAAAGTAATTAATGAATTACCTAATAATTATTGAATTAAATTAAAATTATTTTATTTAATTAAATAATAACTCCCCTACCGTTAAAAGAGAGTTGAGAGAGGTGAGGGGAGTTAACCCCCTCTTTCATGATATGCAAAGTTTCTCTCCATTTGAAAAAAATAAGTGTGTGATTTTCTTATGTACTCATTCTCACATCTCCCACAATTCTCGCACAATACAAAGAAGAGTTTCTCAACATAAGATTTTTCCTTCCTTTAGTCTTCCAAAAATTGGTTCCCACAAACCAAATCCTTAACAGAGAATAGTGAGAAAGACTTAGTGATGGTGTCCTATACGAGATCCAAGAAGAGTTAGAGAGTTCGTGCTTATTTGAAGAATTGAAGAAGGTTTGAAGAAGTAGTCTTCAAAGGTAATCTTCCTTTGTAATTATTCTCTATAATAGCATGTTCAAATTTATGTTTAATCCTCATTGTATTTCTGTAAATTCAAAGCATTAATCAAAGGCATAGGCGATCAATTGCTTCTGCTGGAAATTTGATTCCTTCAGAAATTACGCTAATACACTCTAATAGTTAAATAACAAAGAGAGAAAGACGTTGAAAGAGAGAAGGCTACAAAAGGGCAAACATATATGCAATTGACTAGTTTTATTCCAAAATTTATGTTTGTTGGGATTTATGTCTTAAACTCGTAGTTTGTAAATTTGTAAACAAATTTTCTAAATGAAAAATGTCATTCTATCTTTAATAAATAATCATTATTTATTTAATCTCATAACTCAAATCCAATAAACTAAGATCCAAGGTTATTTTCATGTAACTTTAACAGTATGTGGTTGATATATAAGTGAATCATGTTTAAGTAATAACTTAAAAGGCCTATAAGATATAGATAAGGTTGGATGTCTTATCCTGGTAACACTATGGATACGACCAACCTTATAATTATTACAAATGATTTTCTTCAAATAGTTCATGTGGAGACATGTGATTGGGGATATCCTATGCAATGAGATTGTATAAGACTGACTTGCGAAATATATAGTCTTTTGTTATAACATCGTTAATTGAAGAGCTTAACATGTCAAATGATTACCATATAACTCAATCTGAATCCTGAGTGAGCTATGAACTCTTGCACATGAGGGTCATCCTTTGATTTGTATGGGTGAGAGTGGCCTAGTTGCCGACTCAATAAGCTTACCATTTTGGGAACAATACTGAGTGAGGAGCAGGAAACATAGTGCCACAAGACAAAATTCATTCCTTCCCTCCTTTAGGGTAAGTAGATAGGTTGTTCCTATAAGAATAAACAGCGTACATGCAGAAACAATTTAGATCTTAGGTACCCTAAATTTCATTAATTTTAAAGATAAAACATGCATGCAAATAACTTTAAAATTAAGGTTTTACAACCTTTGTAGCTCCAAATTGATCGCCAATTCCGCTCCAATCTTCTCACGAATCGGCTATGAACCACCACGAGGGTCTTCCTAACTATTCTCCAGCCTTAGTACGATATAGTGGAATCCAATGAGTGACTAAATCAGGGATTAACTTATAATAGAAAATGAGAGAGAATTGAGGACTTAAATTCTAAAACTCTTTTAGAATCTCTAAGTTGCCAAGAATAATTTGTTTTTCAACTAACTTGAAAATCACCAAAATGGTCAAGAAGTTTAATCTTTTTCAAAGCATCCTATTAATAGAGCAATTACATGCAATTCATGCAAAATTGAGTTAATCAAATTTTGACACTTCAAAATGCACTCAATTTAGTGGGATAAGTGACATTTTGTGGAATCAACACCTTGTCAAATGAATTAATCTCTAATTCACTAAAAATTGGATTTTTTCACTAAAAATCATTATTGGATCTTTCCATTAAATGAAGTCACATTTTTTACTTTTGACTATTTTGAAGTCAACATTTGACTTTTGTCAAATTTTAATTAATACAATTTTAATTCAAAACTAAATTTGGAATTTTCCACTTAGTGAAGTCAACTTTTGACTTTTGACTTTCAAAGCTTGGTGAAGTCAACATTTGAATTTGACCAACTTTGATTAATTCCATTTAATTCAAAATTAATTTAAATAATTAATTTTAAATCAAATTAATATTAAATAATTCATTAAACAATTTAATTAACTTAATTTAAAATTCGATTATTAAATCCAACACTAATCCCGATGAATCCTTATTCATAATTTTGATATTTAAATCTTATGTAGATATCTTCAACTCTATTTTTCTCATTTAATTCCCAACTGAATGATACACCGTTAAGTATATCGCATATATTTAATGCTTATTCCTTAATTTGAATATGAACACTCCAAACTCACTCGTCACATTGTTCAAAGGTTTAGTCTGATATGAACTAGCAAGGGGACCTAATGAACCTACAGATCATGAGCTCCAACGATTCGAGATTAATTGGTTAAACTTTTTTAACCGATTTAACCAACATTCGTTAACTACCGGGACACTTCACTAAAGTCCAGTAGTTGCACTCTCCTCACTGTAGATATATTTTCATGCATTTGATTTAACCATGATCAGTAAGTCGATTCTTTACAAGTTGTTCATATTTACAGTTGGGTTAAAATTATCATTTTACTCCTATAATACATATTACTTCTTAAGTCTCCATTGATCTACTAATGAACAATTGGTTTTTGGTTCTAATAAATCGAGTCTCTCTCAGTCATAGAAAGGGCGGGGCGTCTTGTTTAAGAGTATAAGTTAGTACTTAAGGGAACAACCTATCTGCAAACCCTTAAATCGATTAGAGTGAATTCCATCTTGTAGGACTATGTCCCTAACTATCTACCCGGTCTTACCCCTAAAATGGGAGGCTTATTAAGTGGCGATGTTGAGCTACTCTCACCCATGCAGATTAAAGTATAATCCCAAATAAATAGAAATTCATAGTTAGCTCAGGATTAAGATTGAGTTACCTTAGGTTAGCGAAATAAAACGGTCAGTTTCAGCAGTAAATGATGTTAAAAACAAGTGATTATTTCATGGCCCGGTCTCATGCACACATCTTTTGCATAGGATGTCCGCACTCGCATGTCTCTACATGAATGATTCAGTGTAACATCGCTTGTCTTAAATACAAAGTGGGTCGCATACATAGTGTTTCCAGGATAAGGTACCTAACCCTATTCTTATACTTATAGACTGTTTTGGCTATATACTTAAACTGATCTACTTTTATGTCTCCGCATAAAGTTCAAGTATTCATGTTATAGCCAGGGGTTCGTTAGTTTATAGGATTTAGGTTTTAACAAGTGTAATTTACATATTCAATAACAACTTTATTAAATGTACCTTAATAACATCTTTATTGCAAAATAGAATATGTTTAATGTTTACAAACTGCAAGTTTTAGGACAAACAACTCAATAGTTCTCACAAATGCTGACTCTGAGACTTGAACAATGAGGCCTCACCCTCTCATTTGCCCAAGGGGGATTTTGTTTATGGTTGGATCATAAACAAATTATTCATTAGAGGATCAATGATACTCAAGGAGCAAAAAGTAACTACATGGGTAAAATGGTAATTTAACTCAGTTGTAGTCACGAACAACCTATGAAAGATTGACTAACAGAAAATGGTTAAAAATCAATGAACACATAAATATTCTACTGTTCATAAGAGTTAATGAATATTGATTACTTTAATTAAATAGTTTAATTAATTAATCTCGTATCATTGGAGCTTATAACTGTAAGTCCATTAGGTCCCTCTGCTAGCTCATAATGGGATTAAACATTGATTTAGGTGTTGTAAATTTGAAGTGCTCAAATTATTGATTAAGGGAATTTATTGTATATGATACAAATTAATATAATGTATATAGATACATTATAATATATTGTTTGTTTAAATTAGATTGAAATTCAAAACTATATAATATGAGAGAATAATATTTGAGATTCAAATATTAAATAATATGAATTAGTTCATATTAAACTTTTATAGTAAACTTAAAGTGAATGAGATTTATATTAAAACTATAGATTATGAAAGAGATAAATATATTTGAATATGATTCAAATATTAAATTAATTAAATATTTTATATTTAATTTAAAAATAAATAAATGTTAATTTGATTAATTCATTAACTAATTAATTATTTACTTTATTTAAATTAAATTAGGTTTAAAGTTAAATAAATAACTGGTCAAGCTCCTCTACATTGTAAGGGAATGGTTGGTGGGATGAGAAGAATTAACTTTCCTCACCTATTATTCTAAAATCCTAACAAATTGAATAGAAGTCTCTCTTCTTCTCACAAAAAGAAACTACAAAGAAGAGTTCTTTGTATTTTTTGCCTTTTCTTTCACCAAGAACGAAAAGCTCCCACAAGCTTCCATGTTTCCAAGAGGATAGCAGATAAGACCGATGATCGTGTTTTGCTCATTTTTCGATCGTGCTGTCAATTACGGTGGACTGGGAGAAGATCTGAAGAAAAGGTTCTACAAAGATATTCCTATTTTCTTTAATCTTGTAGAACTAATGTTTAGCCTAATTCTTTTCTTTAAGTTCTGTAATTTTTCCTGTAACACAATCGGGGCAAAGCGATAAATCGCTTCCTCACTGGGATTCAATCTCTTCAATTAGTAGTAGAGCCAATTTTGCCTTTCAATTTTTTTATGAAATTTTACAGAATTAGATAGGTGGGTTACTTTTATACCTTTGATGTTTGAAGCATGTGTTTTGCAAAGTAGATGGTTTTGAATTTGGTTTCATAAATTACTATTTTTTTCTTGATTTGATAAGGTAAGGGCCCATTGTTTTATGCGTTTAAATTCAGTATTCAAGTTTGTAAATCCAGATCATAGTATTTTCGCAATTGTTGCTAAGAAGAAGGTCAATTCTAGAGCAAACAGATGAAAAACGGAGCAATTCAAGTAAAAAATCGGAGCAAAATTTCAATTATATGCCAAAGGTTCAAGTAGCAAAAGCGCCGCACTATCATATGAAGAAGGTTGGTGGTTTAGTGGTTTAGTGGTTTGAGGCATGCCTATCATTCCCTTAATCATGGGATCAAGTCTCGTTAGGTTTTTTTTTAAAAAAGAAATTTTAAATATATATTTCATTAAATAAATTTATATAATATGATTATATTAATTTAATTAATTTTTAGGAGTATCAAATTTGTTTTATTTTGCTGTCTAATTTAATTTATACATGTGATGTGTTATTAAATTTATATATATATATATATATATATATATCATAATGTATGCCATATAGATCTAAAATTCTAGTTAAACATATTCATGCGTCATATTAAAATATAATTGTTATATAATATGATAGCATGAAAATAAATTCCATTAGTTTAATATAAGAATTATATTATTTAATGAAATAGTATGATCATGTATTATTTTGAATATAAATGTTATATTTAATTTTACATGCATGATGTATATTATATAGTATGCATGTATATAATATAAATGTATATTATAGTTTAATGATTGATTAAAGCATGTATATTATATAGTTTTATTTTTAATATAATCATTATATTATGCTTGTTAATGAAATTGAATGATGCATGTTATAGTTTTTTTATTTCTTAATATAATTCTTATATAAGTTAGAAATTAAAATATATAATAAAGAGTTACATGTAAACATAGGGTGTGGTTAATATTTTTTTTTTTTTTAAAGATTCTTAGTAAACAATTACAACTTTATGTTAACAGTATTTCTAATAAAATTAAAAACAGGTTAATCTTTTTTTTTTTAATAGGACTAATTTTGAGAAAATAAAAGATTAAATTTATAAAATATTGAATAAAATATTTTTTACTAGGAAATGAAACATCCATACTTGGGAACCGACCTAGAAAGTCAATTAGTCAAAATTTTATAAGCATGCAATAAATAATTAATGTTTATTAAAGTGTTTAATGAATATAAATTATTTTTGTTAAAATATCAAATAAGTAAGTAAAATAATGTTTTCTTGACCAAAATAATGATAACTAAACATTATAGGAATATGAGTTATTCTGGTGTATTGTTTGGTTAAGAATGTCTCAATTCAGTGAAGGAATAACCGACCACCCTTCGGTAGCTTTTAGTTTTGTATCATTGAAACATCATTGCAAATATAATTTAAGGGGTTTCATTATTTTCTTTGCTAAACTTGATTTTTTTTTAAAAAAAAAAAAGTTACGCAGTTTTTTGATTAATTTATTTTTTTTATTTAAGCAATTAAATATATCTAATATTGTCATGATGATACTCTCTACTGAGAAATTAATCGGTGAAAACCACGCTACTTGAAAAACCATAATCAATAATGTGCTGGTTAATGACGACTTACTTTTTGTCCTTGTTGAGGAATGTCCTCAATAGCCTGGACCCGATGCACCACAAAATGTTCGTAATGCCTATGACAGATGAATTAAGGTCAATGATAAGGCCAAAGTCTATATCTTGGCAAGTTTGTTTGAAGTCTTAGCCAAGAAATACGAGAGCATGGTCTCTGCCCATGAGATCATGAGTTCACTATTGGAGATGTTTGGACAAAAATCCACTCAGCTCAAGCACAAAGCTCCCAAAAACATCTTTAATGCGCATATGAAAGACGAAACCCCAGTTCGGGAACACGTTCTTGATATGACGGTTCAATTTAACGTTGCTAAGATGAATGAGGCTGTCATGAACAAAATAGACTACAACTTACAACTCTTCTCAACGAACTCCAAACTTTTAAGTCCTTATGAAAAATAAGGGACAGGTAGGAGAGGCAAATGTTGCCTCAAGAAACTTTCAAAATGGTCAAACCTTTGGAAGTAAGAACGAAGTTTCTTCTTCTAGCTCTAAGAACTTCAAGAAGAAGAATAATGGTAAGGGGAATAAAGCTAGCCCTACTGCCTCCCAGAAGAAAGGGGAAAAGGCCAAGGCTGCAAATGGAACTTGTTTCCATTGCAACTAGGACAAGCACTGGAAAAGAAACCGCCCCAAGTATTTGGCTGAGTAGAAGAAAGCCAAAAAAGGTAAATATGATTTACTTGTCTTAAAAATCTGTTTAGTGGCGAATGATGATTCTGCCTTGATAATTGATTCAATCCCTATAGTGTTGACTTTATCAACTTTCGCTTTCTCTTTCTTCTTTTATTTTTCTTTATGTTTTTCTTAAGAACTACATGTTACATTATAATTTTTCCTCATAAAAGCGTCAAGTAAATAAAATTTGTAGTTTAAAAAATATAGTTGTTTTAGTAGTGGAACGATTAGCTAGTGAGAACTAAGGACAAATAGAAAGCCTTGAGTTTGAGGACAAAGAGAACACAACTTTGGTTGGTAGGCTAGTGAATCGCCAAAAATCGTTGACCAATGAACTACTGAATCGCAAAGCTTTGGTTGCTAGTCGGTGGATATACTAGCATGCAACGGAAGCAAATAGAATCAATAAGCACTCAAATTACATTCAATTTGAGTTCTAAAAGCATGCTTAAACAGAAACTTTAGACGAGGGTTTCTAAACTGCATACCTTTGATGAATTCTCCTAATTCCAAGTTGTTCTTCACATGATTCCAGCTCTAATTCAATAGTGAACCACAAAGAGATCTTTTCTACTATTCTTATTCTTGAATTTGAGTGCCGGAACACAGATTGGAGTGAATTTGTGAAGGAAAATATGGGTTTTTTAGATGATGAACAAGCTCTATGCAGGAAACTTATTTCCAGCAACCAGCCACACCTTCATCAACATAAATGGAGTGTTTTATATATTACCCACATGCAGGTCCTCAAGTTCAACAACCTTGACACTTCAATTTCTTGAAGAAAATAGGAAATGTGTGTGTTTCATGGAGGAACACCTCATACTAGTGAAGATGTGAGAAGATCCTGCTCAAAACTAATTTCCAATGTTTTTATGTTTAAATTTTAATTTTAATTAATTTCAAAAAATTAACTAAAATTTTATTTAAATACCTCATAATTAATTAAATTTAAAAAATCAAAATTCACTTTCTCAAATTGAATTGAAATTGAAAATTAATTTGATTTTTAATTAATTAAACATATTTGATTAATTCAATAATAATTTAATATTAAATATTAAATTATTCACACACCTAATTTTAAAAACATGAATCCTATTCGTGTAATTAATATGGATATAGGAGGAAAACCGTATCCTAATGACACTATAGATACGACCTGCTTTGTAGATAGTTACAAGTGTTGTGATGTGCTATAGATGGTCTGATTCTGATCATTCATGTGGAGACAGCAAGCGGGGGTATCATATACAAAGGAGTTTGTATAAGACCAGACTACGAAATGTTTAGTCTTGTTCATGACAAAGACTTTCATTTCACTAGAATGACCATAGGTAACATGACCTTAATCCTGAGTGAGTTGGAAAATCCTGCCTATGAGGGCGGTTCTTTGATTTGCATGGGTGCGAGTGGCCAGATTGTCGACTCAAAGCTAGGAACTCAACTACACGAGATGGAATTCACTCATTCCTCGAAGCAGGGGTAAGTAAATAGATTGCTCCCTTAAGGGGCTGATTCCGGGGCTTGAACGATGTGGCGCCACACACCTTCTCATGGCCCAAGAGGTGTCCACTCATAATAGGATTATGATGTATTGTTCATTAGAGGGATCAGTGGTACTTAAGGAGTTAGATGTAACTATAGGGACAAAACGGTAAATTGGCCCAACTGTACTTACGAGCGATCTGTGAAGGGTTATCGTGTTGTTGATTGGTTATATCCGATGGACACAAAAATATATCTGTAGTCAGAAGAGTGCAGTTGTCGGTCTTTAGTGGAGTGCCCGACAGTTAACAGATGGGGGATCTCGTGATTAAAGAGTTTAGTCAGCTATTCACGTACCATTGGAGCTTCAAGATACAGGTCCATAAGGTCCATTTGGTAGTTCAATAGATTCAAGTTGAGAATCAGTTTTTTGGGTCAGTTTGAAGTGTTCAAATTGACAAGAGGGAGTTTGATTATATATGATATAATTAAACTGGTTCAATTATATGTGAAATAGTTGACATGATGTATGAGATACATTAATTGGAGGAATTTGATATAAATATGATTTATATTGAATAAAGGAGAAAAAAAGACTATGGTTTAAATGCTACATATGATGTGATATTAAAACTATAGATTATAAATATAATATGATAAGTTAGTTATTATATTTATTTATAATTAAAACAATTATATGATAATCGTGGGTGGTTTCTTCTTTAACCGTGCGTGAAAGTGGGAGGTTATGATCAGTTTTCATAACTAAAGGATAAAATGAAAAATGTCTTCATTTTCTAAAGAATCGCTTCATTAAGTGCTACAACTAATCGTTTAGTTAACTAGAGACTATTAAATAGCTTTCTAAGCGAGAGCCTAAACGATCGTGTACTAGCACCTTTGACTAAAGGATTGTGTAAAGCATTTTACTAAGCGATCGCGTGACAAGCGAGATTCATTAAACGATCGTGTAAACGATCAAGCCTATTTTTCTAAATGATCGTGTACCTGCTGAGTTTTACTAAACGATTTGTTGAAAAGGTAGCAGCATGCAGCGGAAGCGACAAGGATCGACGAGTACTTTAATTCATTAATTTTGGCAAAAACGAAAACATGCTTAAATAGAATTTAATGGGTTTCAAGAACATACCTTTGAAGAACCGTTGACATCTTGATTTCCAACTGCTAAATCCTCCAAATCTTTGTACAAACCACCACAAGATCTTCCCTACTATTCTCTTGGTGCTCTAGATTGAGTTGTGGGACTAGAGATGTCCAATTTCCTCACGGGGACGGGGCCTGCGGGGAATGAGGGAGGAAGTGGGGAAAAAAAATTCTTCGTGAGCTAAATGGGGATGGGGACGTTCCCTGTACCCGGCCCGGCCCCGCCCCCGCCCCAATTAGATTTTACATATTTATTTAATATAGTTATTTAATGTTATGTTATTATTATTATTATTATTATTATTATTATATATATATATATTACATTTACATTTCAAATTGGATTATTTATTGGGAAAGATAATGAATATGTTTAAATTGAATGTTTAAATCTAGATTATATATGTGAATATTTTGATTTATATTTATTTCTTCCTACTAAAAAAATTAATTAGCTTTTTTAGGCCAAAATTTGAGTAATTTATCTTTAAATTCAAATTGTCATATAAAACTAAAAAAGATAACAGGGAAAAATTTCCCGCAGGGAACCCGATCACGGGGAATCCCCGCCCTGATCCACATGGGGAATTTCACGGGTATAGGGAATGAAATAAGGAGTGGGGACAGGGATGAGGAATGACATCCTCGGCCTCGCCCCGCCCCGTGGACATCTCTACGTGAGACACAAAATAAGTTGGAATCAATGGGAACTTGGAGAATGCTCACAACAGCAACTCAAATGAAAAACATCTTTTTCTACCCGATTTTTTCAGAAAAATTCATTCGGTTGCAACGCTAAAAAATCACTCCAATCTCTTCAATATATTGAAAACTATCATGTAAAGAGATTTGTTGCATGGGATACAACTCATGTTTGGAGTAAATGAAGGTCGAAGATAATGAGTTCTTTGTGAGCTAGTTTGAAGATGAACATGAAAAATCCAATTTTTCATTTTTGTGTTTTTTCTATTTCAAAATCTAATTTTGATTTTAAAATCATATTTGTTTTCTAAAATAAAAAAATTATTAATTTTACAAATTAATTTCATAAATTAATTTTCTAATAAAATTAATAAATAATTATTTAAATAATTCAAATAATTATAATTAATTTAATATCCAATATTAAATTAATTTTACACAAATCCATCTTCATATATTTAAATCATATTTAAATATATATTCTCCAATTCTGATTGATTCTAATTTGAACGTTTCAAATTAACTTATCACACTACTCTAGAGCTAATCTATTTTCGAGCTAGTAGGGGGACCTCGTGAACCTACAGATCATGGGCTCCAATGATCCGAGATTAATCAATTAAACTCATTAGACCGATTTAACCCACATTCGTTAACTAATGGGTCATTCCACTAAAGGTCATAGTTGAACTCCCCTCACTATAGATATATTATGTCCACTCGATATAACCATGATTAGTAAGTCAACCCTTCACATATTGTTCATAATAACGATTGGGTCGAATCTCTATTTTTCTCTTGAAATTACCTCTTGTTTCTTAAGTCCTCACTGATCCTTTAACGAACAATTATTTTGTGATCCAATCAACAAAACCAAGTCCCTCTCAAGCAAATGAGAGGGTAGGGCCCCTTATTCAAGACTCAGAATCAGCATTTAAGGGAACAACCTCTCTACTATCCCTAAAGCGGGTAGGAGCGAATTCCATCCTGCACCCTATGTCCCCAGCTATCTGTCCAGTCTTATCCCTGAAATAGAAGGTTTATTGAGCCAACGCTGTTGAGCCAACCCTCATCTATTCAAATCTAAGGATAATTCCAAATAAACAGAAGTTCATAGTTAGCTCAGGATTAAGGTCAAGTTACCTAAGTCATCGCTTTGAAATAGTCAGTCTTAAACAGTAAACAACGTTATAAAGTAAGAGTGACTGATGGTCTGATCTTGTACAAACCCTTTTGCACAAGGACACCCCCACTCCTCATGTCCCAACATGAACGAATTAAGATCACTTTGTTTGTAGCACTTTCAACTCCTTGTAACAACTATAGATCAAGCCGCATCTAATAATGTTACCAGAATAAGGTACCTAACCTTATTCATATACTATAGATCATTTTAACTATTTACTCGAACATGATCCACTTTTATGTCTCTACATAAGGCTCAAGTACTCATCCAATAGTCAAGGGACTTTTAGGTTTATTGGATTTTTATTCAATGACACCTTATTGAATTTTCAAAATAAGTTCCATTGTTTACATACCACGAGTTTTAGGACATAAAACCCAACACGATCAAGCACACAAAGTCTAGACGATAGATAGTTCCTTCTCCCACTTGCTTGGTCGTTTGGTTCGATCGTTGCTGTCCTCCATTCCTCTACCAAATCCAACAGAGCCCATACCTCCTGGATTCTCACTTTGAGAATACCAAGGTTACTGAGTGGTGGTGTCTAAGTCGTTACTTGTTCATGGAGAAGATTGTTCGTGATTACTAGACAACTGGGTAGGCGATCTGGGCGAGAGCGAGAGATTATTGCCCAAGTTCTTCACGAGAGCGAGAGATCAATAGAATAAGATTTCTTCAAAGGTATGTCTTCCGTTCCTTTTGTATTTATTTTTTAAAGCATGCTGTAATTTGTTCAAAGTTGCATAACTGTTCTGTATGTTTGTGAATGCCTTTAATTCTGTCACAATGGATTTGGATTGATCGTGCTTCCGCTCATGGGTTATCTTTGATAAGAGTTCCTTCAATTGGTATAAGAGCTAGGTTCTGATATTCCAAATCCATTGATGTATAGAATTGCATTTATACTCTTGGTGGGTTAAGTATGTCTACATTATGTTTAAGTGTTAAATATGTTTGTGGACTGGATTATTGGAGTTTCTGAGATGATTGCTTATGGTTATTGAATTCTTTTACATTCTTTTGTTAATCCAAGGAACTTTTTCTTTTTGCATGAGCATCTTAATTTATTTTTTAAAACACTAACGTAAAATTTAAATCATAAGTTTAATTATTTATTACCCTAATAAATCAAATTCAAAATCAGATACACTCACGTGCAGATCACGCATCATTCTAAAATGGCCCAAAACTATCCCTGCACGTTCGGTTATTCGAACTCGGGCCATTTTCCACGTCGGCAACTTACACCGCCTCTCCTAATGGCAATTGCGTAATTTCACTCCACGTATGGAGTCTCAGGAGTAACGATGAAGTTATCTGGGTAAAAATCACCTACAAACAGAACCACACTATTCTCCTCCCTGCAACCACTAATGTAGCCATTAGGTTTGACTTTTTCATTAAATGTTGACCACGTGCAGATCACGTGGCGGTGATCTGAAACGCCGTCAGAACTCGGAATTATTCGGATTGCTTCATTTGTAATGATCTCAGAAACAAAATGTGTAATTCGACATGTCGGCCGTGGCGATCTTTTCTTTCCTTCTTCTAAAATACTCTTTAGAGAAGACGCTGTGATTTGAACGGATCATTCCGTCTCTGAGAATGAATATTGAATTGACTGTGAATTGCTCATCGTTCTTCTTTTTCTTCTTGATTTTCTCCATGTTAAGTTTTTTCTGCTTGTTGTTTGGTTTGTAGTTTAACGTAACAAGAATTTGATCGAGAGGTTACCAAAAATGTTGGAGGATCAAGTGGCGTACTTATTGCAGAGGTACCTTGGAAATTATGTGCGAGGACTCAACAAGGAGGCTCTGAAGATCAGTGTATGGCAAGGTTGGATTCATTTCAATTCCTGCACTTCATGTTTCGTCTTCTTCATTTTACTTCTGCTGCCTTCATCGCATGAGTGTTAGTTTTTGAAGTTCTGCAAACATTGTACATATATTGTGCTTTTGGTCTTAGGTGGTTGGTATTTAACTTCGTGCAATAAGAAAAATGTAATTCATATTCGGAATAGTTTTAAGGTGGCGAATGAGAGGATAGTATTGAGTTTGCTAGGAAGATAGTAGGTGGGATTAAACTATGTTCTTGATGAATTAGTGACTTACATGTCTTCAGTTTGGACCTTATTGTCATTCTACTATGGATATAACTTCTAAGGCATAGTGGTCCCCTGCGTTCGCTAGATGGATGACCCAAATTTTGAGGAGAAAAAAAGAGATTCACCGGCATTTTGAAAATTAGGTTTTTTGACCCTTTGCTGATGTCATATTCGGGTAAAATTACCAAATGAACCTCGCGCATGCAGGCTTTTTTGCTCTCTTGCTCCCTTTCCTCTCACACATATCACTCTCCTCTCTCCCATTCTCTCACGTTATCGCTCTTTGGTACTTGATCTCGCTCTGTCTCGCTTTCTGGTTGGCGATCTCGCAACATGAACTGAATAGAGGGAGAGGAAAAGAAGAAGATGGCCGGAGCTACTTGTGTGGCCTCGTTGGAGCTGGTGCATGGTCTCACCGAAGTTGGTCACGCCGGAGCTGGTTCTGAAGTTGGTCAGGCTGGAGGAGAAAAGCACTAGATGATGAAGAGAGAAGAAATCGGAGGAAGGAGGAAGAGAGAAAATAAATAAGAATAATTTTGTAAAATTGCTTGATGATGATGTATATAAGGTTCTAGAGATATTGATTGGTCTTTTGTGGAGGCTTATGACAAATCTAAGAGTATTGCTAATATTATGGGGTGAAAGGAAAATTGAAGTTAAAATTGTATTAAAAGGGGGCCATACACTATCAATCAATGTCATGACTCAATGCAAGAATCATTATGGATTACAAATGTCTATGGCCCAAAGGTCTACAAAGAAAGGAGATTTTTGTGGCCAGTGTTACTATCTTTGTTTTAGTTTATTTCAGAACCTTGGTGTGTGGGTGGTGTCTTCAACATTACAAGATGGGCTTATGAGCGTTTTCCAGTTGGAAGAGTTACTAAAAGGGTATTGGTTCTTCACACTTTCTCATCGACAGATGTTTCATCTCCAAGGATTGGGATGACTTATTTGCTAATACTAGGGTGTCAAAACAGCATAGAACCACCTCAGACCATTTCCCTTTGTTATTAGAAGCAGAGGCTGTGATATGGGGACCATCTCCTTTTCGGTTTTGCATCAGTTGGCTACTTCAAAAATTTGTCTTGCTCGGAAGGAAGCTTCTATTGCAAGTTCAATCTGCTAGGTTGGACAGGTTTTGTGATTTATTCCATGTGGAATTTAAAGAAGCTTTGAAGAATTGATCCCCTGAATTTGAAAAGAGCAGTAAGAAGAAAGAAAAAGCTTATTAGCTGAGCTTGACTTTTAGATGCGAAGCAGAAGCAATGAAATTTCAGCCACTGAAGTTATAAGGGTTGCAGTGAAAGGTGAGTTGTTGGAACTATACCTTGTTGAAGAAATAAATTATATTCAGACGTGCAAACTTAATTGGCTAAATTGGGAGATGAGAATAATGTCTTTTTTCATAAACGTTGATTAACTAGACAGAAGAGTTTGGAATTCGGAAAATTCTGGGCAGTTTTTGGTTAAATCACTTTCCAAGAAATTGGCTGCATCTTCATCCATGGATACAAAGTTGTTTAAAGCCTTGTGGAAATCAAGCTGTCCTAGAAGAGTGAATATTCAATTTGGGTGAAGATATTTGGAGCTCTTTGATAAAGTTAGAGCAAAATAAGGGAGAACTCATCATCATTCTATATAGGCATATATGGAAACTCTAACTAAGAATAGTAAATTACAATAAACGACAAAAGACTAATAAACTCCTATAACTACACATATACTATAACACTCCCCTTCGAAGGTGGAGCATATATGCTAATCATGCCCAACTTGTTACAAAGGTACTCTATTCGAACTCCATTTAAAGCTTTCGTGAAAATATCTCCTAATTGTTCTCCAGTCTTCACATATTCGGTAGACGCCAAACCTTGTTGTATTTTTTCCTGAACAAAATGACAATCAATTTCAATATGTTTAGTACGCTCATGAAATACTGGGTTGGAAGCAATATGAAGGGCAACTTGATTGTCACACCACAACTTGGTTGGAACTATAGTATTTAAGTCCAACTCAATCAAGAGTTGATGTAACCACATAATTTCACAACTGATTGTGCCTATATATTCTGATTTAGCATTTGATCGTGAGACTACATTTTGCTTCTTACTCTTCCACAAAACCAAATTGCTTCCAACAGAAACACAATAGCCAGAAGTCGATCTTCTGTCCTCTTTTGATGCTGCCCAATCGGCATCTGAAAAACATTCAATCATCATATGGCCACGATTTTATATAAGATCCCACGTCGAGGTCCAGCCTTCAAATACCATAGAATTTATTGTACTGCAGCCTAATGATCTGCTATTGTGACTATGTGAGGTCATAAACGGACTCAATGCTTACAAAATACGCTATGTTTGGTCGTGTTACTATAAGGTGATTTAACTTTCCAACCAATTTTCTATATCTTTCAAGATCTTTAAATGGTTCTCTATCTTTTAGAAGTTGCAGATTAGGCATCATTAGAGTACTGCATGGCTTGGCTCCCATTTTTCCTGTCTTAGATAGAAAATCAAGCACATATTTTCTTTGTGACATAAAAATACCCTTCTTGCTTCTCATTACTTCAATACCTAAGAAGTACTTTAGCACTCCTAAGTCTTTAGTATGAAATTGACTTTGAAGGAAAGATTTGAGAGACAATATACCTAATGTCTTCTTCGTCACAAGATCCTGAAACAAGCAATAACAGGGATAAAATAAGACACAACAATTAAGGTCACGAGTGATTTGACTAATAGAGACCAAATTAAAGGAAAACTGAGATAAATGTAGGACTGACGTCAGAGAAAGAGATGGGTCGAGCGTCAGTTCCAAGAACAGAAGATTTCTGATCCATCTGCTAAGGTAACACTGGGAAGAGATGTAGATGACAAAATGTTGGAAAGTAAGTTGGGATTACCCATTGTGTAGAGGATGAAAGAAGACAATAATTCGTATTATCTAAATTAGCAATGGTTGTAATAGGGGTACATGCAGATGATGTAGAAAATGCTTTAGATGGTTTATGGTACTGTTCAAATTCATCGATCTCAATTGCAGAATTAACAAAGAGCTGCTTAGATGAACCATGGGTGAATGGAGCCGTCGACTGAACCACATTAGACATCATTGCAACCTCTTTTACAAAAGAACTTCGAACTCGAGCAGAATATGGCCACAAGATCCTCACAAACAGTTGAAAGAAAGAAGAACCAAGGAATTAGAAATAACCACTTCTCCAAATATCTTTCCTATCGAGTGTGCTTTGTTGGATCTAAATGCACAGACACGTCGGAAAATGCAAACCAAGACAAGCCTAAGCGATGGCAAAAAAACGAATGCACCACACGTCGGCGCGTGTGACGGAGGGCAGCAGATTTCAGTGGCACGTGTGACTCATGCGTTGACTATTTTCCGGCTAAACTTTGGGTTCCTATAGATCGGAAAGTGGGCTTTCTTCTGAGTTGGGGAGTGATGAAAAAACACATTGGTAACAGACTGACCTCGTGTGCGACAACGGCGGATTTCCGATGGGGTGGCGGCGGCGGCAATGGCAGAGGATTTTAGTAGCGGCAACGGGTCCCAACAACAAAGAAAATACTCCAAACCCAAAGTAAACTCTCCTAAAAGATGCTCTAAACCTAAAACCTCAAGGGTTCACAAATCTCCAAATTACTCGCAAAACCCTAATTGCCCTAGGAAATACCTAAAGGTCTGATACCATGATAAAGTTAGAGCAAAATATGAGAGAACTCATCATCATTCTATACATTAGAGTTCAATATATATAGGCATACATGGAAATCCTAACTGAGAATGGTAAATAAATATGGATAAATGCTGCTTGGACCATTTTAACTTCTCAAGTTCTTACATGATCATTTAAAGCAATCTGGATGTTGATTACTTAGCTAGCCTCACTAAGATGAGAAATATATTACACCTAAGCCATCTTTGTTTCCACAATCTTTTGTTTTAAGGAGATATTGGTTGATGGATATTCAAAAATTACATTTTGGTAAAGTCATGTGTTGTAGGAGACTAGATTTTGGCTTAAAGCATTAAATCAACTAATAAAGGTTATGAGTCGATGAATCACTCTTGGGTCCATTTTGATAGATTCTACTTCCTTGATTACCTAGAATGAGTTAGAATCTCCAATTTCATCCATTGTACTATTTTATCATCTTGGAGGCTCCATTATATTTCGAAAAAAAGGGGGGCAAAAGACTAATAAACTCCTATAACTACACATATACTATAACACTCTTAATTGTTCTCAAAGATTGCATCATGCTTAGTGGGTCCATCGTTAATCTCAACATTTGCAAGATATTTCGGTGGAAGCTTTTCTTCTATTTGTTTCGAGCTTGTTCGAGTTTTAAGTCTTTTGGAATTTGGGTTTCTCTTGAGTTATGTGTTTAATTGGATTGTTGTACTTTTTCTCTAGAGTTTTAGTCTTTATGATATAATTTGGTTCTAGCATTGTATTGGTATGCTCGAAGCTTTTTCTTTGTTTCCTCTCATGTACAAGCATTAGACTTTTACATTATATTTATGAATAGTCTCGTTTCTGCTAAAAAAAATGGGACAAAAATCATTTTAGGCCTTAAGAATGGATCTTTAATCAATTATCTCCATATCGCTTGGGTGGGGATTACTGGTATTATGTAAATAGAAGTGAGAACTAACTAATAGAGGATAATAGTAGGGTTAAGCACCATTATAATATTAACCATAGAGCTTGGACAAGGAGGTCAAGTTCATGATTTCTGCCTGTATCAGGTTATGGATTGCGGTGAGGGCATAATAAATTCTTTATGAGCTGGAAACTTTTATGGGTTGAGGTTTTTCATAAAATATCTGAATTTGAATACGATCAAAATAATTATAGGGCATTGCATTGTCAAGTATGTGTGCAAGCTCTATTTGTTATCATATATGTATTTAAAGTCCTTACTCCTTTGGTTTTGATTGAACTTTCAACTTGTTCATGTTATTCTCTTAGGTGATGTTGAGCTAACAAATATGCAACTAAAGCCAGAGGCACTCAATGCATTGAAGTTGCCGGTGAAAGTTAAAGCCGGATTTCTTGGATCAGTCAAAATTAAGGTTTGTGAAATTTCCACTCGCACAGTCCATGATCATATTTCACGGTTGATTATTTCCTTTTTTTGAAATTCTTCATTGTATTTATTGTATTATATTTGCAGTATTTTATTTTTTCTTATTTATAATGGAGTGTTCTTCTATTTAAGGGTTTTCCAATTTGCAATAAGAAGTCTGTATTATCTTTGCACAAGAAAAAGCATTAAGGATGATAGTGTCTATAATATCTGTAAAACTCTTAGGTTTGAGAGAGAATCAGAATACTCTATTCATTCATCAAAGATATGAATATATACAAGTGTACAAAGCATAGAAAAGGAAAGAAATATAACAAAATATTTACGATAATGGAAAACCTTAACAATAGAACTATAACTCTCCCTTTCAAGTTGGAGCATATATGTTACTCATGCCTAACTTGTCACATAGATAATCTATATGTGTTCCATCCAATGCTTTCGTGAAGATATCTCCTTATTGTTCTCCAGTCTTCACATATCCTGTAGATACTAACCCTTGTTGATTTTTCTCACGTACAAAATGGCAATCAACTTCAATATGTTTTGTCCTTTCATGAAATACTGGATTAGACGCAATATAAAGTGCTGCTTGATTATCACATCACAATTTTGTCGGTGTGGTGATTTCAAATTCCAACTCAACAAAAAGTTGATATATCCAAATCAATTCACACACAGACTGTGCCATTGCTCTATATTCTGATTCCGCACTTGAATGTGACACCGCATTTTGCTTCTTACTCTTCCAAGAAATCAAATTACCACCAACAAAAACACAATACCCTGAGGTTGATCTTCTGTCTTCTTTAGATCCTGCCCAATCGGCGTATGAGAAACATTCAATATTAATATGACCATAATCCTTATAAACTAAACCACGTCCGAGAGCACCCTTCAGATAATATAGAATCTGTTCCAATGCAGCTCAATGATCAACTGTAGGGCATGACATGTACTGACTCACAATACTTACTGAATAGGCTATGTCGGGTCGAGTCACTTTAAGGTAATTAAGTTTTCCAACTAACCTCCTATATCTTTCAGGATCTTTTAGCAATTCTCCATCCTTTATGAGTTATAAGTTGGGCATCATTGGGATACTACATGGCTTAGCCCCTAGCTTTCCTGTTTCAGTCAACAAGTCAAGTACATATTTTCTCTGTGATAATAGTATTCCTTTCTTGCTCCTTATTACCTCAATTTCTAAGAGGTACTTCAACATGCCCAAATCTTTTGTATGGAATCAACTATGAAGAAAGGTCTTTAGGGACTGGATACCTAAAGCATCATCACTAGTAATCACAATATCATCCACATATACGACTAACAAGATGACACCGCCTTCAGATCTCTTAACAAAGACCGAATGATCAGACGTGCTCTTTCGCATTCCAAAGCTTTCAATCACCTAACTAAATTTACCAAACCAAGCCCGTGGACTCTGCTTTAATCCATACAAAGATTTACGAAGGCGACACACCGTTCCATTCTCCCCCGGAGCAACAAACCTTGGTGGTTGCTCCATATACACCTCTTCTTGAAGATCACCATGAAGAAATGCATTTTTAATATCAAGCTGATGTAAAGGCCAATGATTGATTGAAGTTAATGAAATAAACAACCTCACAGATGCCATTTTTGCTATAGGAGAAAAAGTATCAGCATAGTCAACACTATAAGTTTGTGCATAGCCTTTCGCTACAAGGCGCGCTTTTAATCGAGCAATAGAACAATCAGGATTGATTTTAACTGCAAACACCCATTTGTAACCGATAGCCTTCTTTCCTGTAGGGAGAGAAACTAAATCCCAAGTACAATTATCATCTAAGGCAGTCATCTCCTCCACCATTGCGGCACATCAACAAGGATGAGACAAAGCCTCATGAACAGTTTTATGGATGGATACAGACTCTAAGGATGCAATGAATGAACATGTGGAAGGTGACAAATGGTTATATGAAACAAAAGAGAAAATAGGATGAGCACATGTAGGTTTACCTTTACGAAGAGCAATAGGAAGATCATCACTTGTTTCTGGATCCAATGACGAAGAAGACTCTGGTATAGGGCATGGAATTGGAGGATACGAAGAAGTCTCTGGTACAGGCCATGGAACTGAAGGAGGTTATCGTCGAGTATAGGCCTTAACGATGGGTGGAAGAGTAGAGGTAGCCACAGGTAGAGATGAATCAGGAAGAGGATCGGAAGGAGAAATAACTTTGTAGACAAGGAAATCATCCTCTAATTCCTTATGTTCCCCCCAACTCTTATTCGAAGAGAGACGGTGATGAAAAAAATGAGGAATGTTAAAACATGTGACATCAGGGGAGACGAAATATTTATTTAGACTAGGACAATAACACCGATACCCCTTTTGAACACGGGAATAACCAATGAAAATACATTTAAGAACTTTGGATCTAGCTTGGTATGCTAAGGTTGTGAAAGGGTTGGGAAAAAACAAGGCACCAGGCCTGGATGGTTTTACACCAGAATTCGTCCTAAAATTTTGGATTCAACTAAAGGATAACTTCACAAAATTGTTTGAAGAATTTTACAACTCTTGTGTTAAAGAGAACTTCATTTGCTTAATTAAAAAAAAGATAGATGTGGTAAAAGTAAAAGATTTCAGGCTGATCAATCTCACAACCCTTACATATAAAATAATTGTAAAAGTATTAGCTGAAAGACTCAAAGGGATCATGCCAAGTATAATAGCTCCTACTCAAAGTGCTTTCATTGAGAGGAGACAGATCCTTGACCCCATTCTCATAGCCAATGAAGTCGTAGAAGATTATAGATCCAAAAAGAAGAAAGGTTGGATCTTTAAGTTGGACTTAAAAAAGTTTTTGATAGAGTTGATTGGACCTTCCTAGAAAAGGTGCTTTATGGAAAAAATTTCAATCCAAAATGGATCTCATGAGTAATGGGTTGCATCGCCAACCCAAAGTTCTCCATCTTCATTAATGGTAGGCCTCGAGGAAGAATCAATGCAATAAGAGGAATTAGGCAAGGAGACCCCCTTTCTCCTTTCTTATTCATCTTAGTTAGTGAAATGCTAAATGCCCTAATCACTCATAATCACTCGTTTGCATGAAAAAGGAAGATATGAAGGCTTCACGGTTGGTAAAGATAAAATCCTTGTCTCTATTCTCCAATTTGTGGATGACACGAATTTTTGCAAGTATGAAGATGCCATGCTAGATACTCTTTGGGCTACCGTTGATCTTTTCGAGTGGTGTTCAGGCCAAAAAATTAATTGGGAAAAATCAGTGTTTTGTGGCATAAACGTAGATTCAGACAAGTTGGTTTCAGTGGCTGCTAGATTCAATTGTAAAGCTGAGCAACTTCCTTTCATTTACCTCGGTCTTCCTTTGGGTGGATACCCAAAAAGGTGGAGTTCCAGCCGCCAATTTTTGACAAATTTCAAGGCAAACTAGACAAATGGAGAAGATACAACCTATCTCGAGGAGGAAGGGTGACCCTTTATAAGTGAGTACTCTCAAATCTTCCTGCTTACTATATTTCTTCCTTCTTGGTGCCAGGGAAGGTGTTATCCAGATTGGAAAAAATTTTGAGAAACTTCTTTTGGGAAGGCGATAAAGGGGGGAAAATAAACCACTTAGCCAAGTGGGAGTAGGTGTCTAAAGCCCAAGAGGAAGGAGGTTTAGGGCTTGGCAGTTTAAAAGAAAGAAATTTGTCTCTTTTAACAAAATGGGGATGGAGATTTATGAATGAGAACTCCTCCCTTTGTTGTAAAGTTGTTAAAAGCATACATGACAGCAGCTTGTTTGGTTGGCACACTTCAGGAAGGGCAGGTTGTAGTCTTAGAAGCCCTTGGATCAACATCTCAAGATCATGGCTGAAAGTGGAAAATTTGGCTGTCTTCAAAATAGGTAACGGCTGCAGAATAGCATTCTGGTTGGATGCTTGGATCGACAATACTCCATTCAATCTCCGATTTCCTAGTTTGTTCCAAATAGCTCTTCAACCAAATGGCTTAGTGTTGGATCATTGGGATAAAAACACATCCTCTTGGTGCATCTCATTTAGAAGACTACTGAAAGAGGAAGAAATTTAAGATTTTCAAGTTTTGTTAAGCTTAGTTGCAATAATAGAAGTGAAGGATTGCTTCGACAAACGCTCATGGTCATTGGAATCCAATGGCTTTTTCACGGTTAAATCACTAGTCACTCATCTTCGCAAAGCCCCTCCAATCGATAAATCTTTAAGACAAGCACTTTGAAAGTCTAAAAGCCCGAGGCGAGTAAATATAATCATTTGGGTAATGATATTTGGAACTCTAAACTGCTCAAGTGTGCTGCAAAAGAAGTTATCCTCCCATTATCTTTCTCCTAATAGATGTGCTTTGTGTAAAAGGAATAGGGAAGACCTTCAACACCTTTTTGAATGTGTTTATGCTCAAAATTGCTGGTTCTCATTATTCAAGACATTCAACTTAAGTTGGGCTTTTGGGGAAGCATTCAGAGATAACGTCCAACAGTTGCTAGTAGGTCCAAACCTTATGAAAAAAAAACAAATTTTGTGGGTCAATGCTGTTAAGGTAGTGCTGGCAGATTTGTGGTTTGAATGGAACCAAAGAGTCTTCCAAGATAAGGAAACTCCTTGATTCACAAGATTTGAAGTAGCCCAGCTTAATGCCTCTATGTGGAGCTCTCTCACTAGCACCTTTGCAGCTTACTCGTGCAAAGAAATCAATTTGAATTGGCATGCCTTCCTTTCTCAGGAACTTTGAAGCTATCTTCCCAAAGGAATTTTGGCTAGCCGTGTTTTATTATTGTTCTTAGGCTGTCTTGCTTTTAATTTGTTCCCTAAGTACTGTTATGAAACCTATTATTTAATCTTATGTTATGTCCTTCGAAAATGATGAGGGTGCTAGGGGAGTCTCAACGTAGTTGAGATGTTCTGGTGCACCTGCTGATCCATATCGTATCCTTGTATTCTGAGCATTAGTCTCACTTCATTTTCTTAATGAATAAAGAGACTCGTTTCCTTTAAAAAAAAATCCCTTTTTTCCTCCATTCTTACATCACTTTTACCCAATTAGCCCCATTTTTCTTAGATCAATTTTCTTCTGGTGTCAGCTTGTCCTCATTTAAATTCCTTCCCAATGTTTGAATTCGTATACAGGTCTTTTTTCTTGTTGCTTGATTTCGAGTCGAACTCTGAATATTGTAGACGACAATTTTGTTTTTCTACTGTCCCGAGCGAAATGCTGAGTTCTGGATTTGTGGGCATCTTTTTAGTTCTCAAGATCATCTTGAGCTTGGAATTCAGTTTATTTCCAAAAGGTTCGGTGGCAAATCACTGGGATGGCTCTGTCATCAATGGTCTATCATTTTCCGTCGATTGCTTAAGGAGGAGATTATTGAGTATCAAGAGTTGCTTGGGAAAATTTCATGTAGAAGGTTTCAGATAATTTTGATAGAAGAACATGGTCTTTAGAGGCATCTGGGAATTTTTCAGTGAAATCCCCCTCAGCCCACCTGTCTCCCTCTTCCCCTTTGGACAAAACGTTCTATAAGGCACTTTGGAAGACTAAATGGCCGAGGCTTGTTAACATTCTTGTGTGGATCATGGTTTTTGGACACCTAAACTGCTCGTCAACAATGCAAAGGAAGCTTCCATCTAGCTGTTTGTCCCCCTCTATTTGTCCTTTGTGTAAACAGCGTGGAGAATATTTGTTGCATCTCTTTTTCACTTGCCCATACTCAGCGCAATGTTGGTGGAAATTATTTTCTATTTTTAATATATCGTGGGTGTTTGGAGAGGTTTTCAGAGACAATGTACAGCAGCTCCTATTAGGCCCACACCTAAAAGGGAGTTCTTGGCTGATTTGGTACAATGTGGTTAAGGCTTTGTTGGCTGATTTATGATTTGAGAGAAACCAAAGGATGTTACATGATAATCTCCTTGGTTGGTCGGATAGGTTTGAAACTGCTCGGCGGAATGCTTCTTTGTGGTGCACTTTATCCAAGCATTTTGAAGACTATTCCATTCAAGATTTTTGTTTAAATTGACATGCTTTTATTTTTCTGGCTTTTGGTATTTGGAAATGATGAGGATGCTATGAGGGTGTCAACCTAGTTGAGATTCCCGAGTGCATCTCTTGATTCTTCCTCTTGTATTTTGAGCTTTGTCTCATTTCATTACATCAACAAAGAGACTCGTTTCCTTTTTTTTTTTTTTTTTTGAAAAAAAAGAATTCAGTTTCTTGACCAAATTGAACCTTGTTGTGGTCTGAGTGAGTTCTTTTGTCCGCCTTTTGAACTGGTGGAATAGATTCAGTTAGCTTATCAATGGGACTCAAGTCTATTTTCTTTTGATGTGTTAACCACTATTCTTTTAGTGTTGGCTTTCAACTTGGTGCTAAGGTATAGTTGGTGCTTAGGCAGTAAATTCCTTGACTTGCTGTCTTCAGTTATTGTTTTGAACTTGGATAAGAAACAATTTCATTGATGAATGAAATAAGCCAAAGTAGTACATAACTTTCTGGCTGAATCTGCTCCCTCAAAAAGCTACACGTGGAGCTGCCATGGATGACTTGTTGGCTTTCCAATACATGGCTTGGTTAAGGTGCAGATGGACTGCTTCAGTTTATCATAGTCTTTCAGCCATTCTCCTTTTCAATCCTTTCTCAGTTGAGCTTTACGGCTACTTGAAAGAGTTTACTTGTCATTTTGTTTCAACTTTGACTTTAGAGTTTTTGAGTAACAAGGTTTCTATGTCATTAATACGTTTTCATCAGGTTCCATGGAGTAGACTTGGTCAAGATCCTGTCATAGTGTATTTAGATCGAATCTTCTTATTAGCTGAGCCTGCTACAGAAGTTGAGGGACACAGTGAAGATGGTATCCAAGAGGTCAAGAAAACTAGAGTTCGTGTAAGTTGTTGTTGATATTATTATTATTATTATTATTCTGGGTGGGGGGATGAAGAAATCATACACAACCATATAAACATCTAATTTCTTCACTCTTAACATGGAGCAGGAAATGGAAATCAAACTATTGGAGAGGATGCAGCGAACAAAGACAGAAATGGTAAGTCTACTGTAAGCACTATGATGGTCATTTCGCTTCCTCTTATATGGTGGTTGGCGGTTGTTAGTTTTTACATCAGTGGCATAAAGGGGATGCAAGTTTTTTGTATGAAATCTTAATCGGGTTTTCTCCACCAATGGTTTCTGAAATTCATCATGCTCAGTGCATTGGCTAACCATTAAGGCCGATGAGTTTTAATCACAATGGCTGTGACCCATGAACCTCACAAGTAACAACCAATACATAAATAAATTATAATTCAACTTCAACATATTTAGCATGGAGATTAATGCCTTAATATTGTTTTTTGGAAGAAGAAACCGAGCGACAAGAAAAATTCCTGCTGCTCATAGCAGCATGTATAAGAGCTGAAATGGGGGTAAAAGAAACATTAAGGCATTAATTTTCATGCTAAATATGTTGAAGTTGTATTGTGAATTGTGATTTATTTATGTATTGGTTGTTACTTGTGAGGCTCATGACCATAGTGACTAAATAATGCTGAGTACACCTAAAAAACCTGCCTCCAGAATAAATAAATAATAAAAGAGTATGAAGAACAAGTAGAAACAGCTCATTTATCTGAGGTAGGAAACTCTGTCCCTTTGTTTTTTTTTTCAGGGGCTTGCACACAAAGTCACACCCAAGTCTTCCGAGATATTGGTGTATAGTCATTTATTCTACATCTCTAGCTTTCTTAACTTCGGGTCCTAACACTAAAAGAATAGTGGTTAACTTAAATAGCCTTTGTGTGTGTGTGTATGTGTGGAGAAACCATAAACACACTGAGGCTTATTCTTCTAATGTTGCGACTTTAAGAGCATTGAAGACAAAAATTTAAGTAAAAATCAATTCTATTAATGATGATAGCAGTGATGTTGAAGATATTCTTTTAGAATTTTTTTATTAAGTGATAATTGTGGGTTTTATTTTTTTATTTTTAAAATTTTTTATTTCAAACACTTTTGTATGACTCATGTTTAGCCATAATAGGTAATATCAATTTAGGATTTGTAAAATGTTTGAGGCTTACGCCTTATACTGCCTCGAGGCTTATGTCTCGATTCTCCAAGAGGTAAACCATCAAGGCCTCCTTTAGCCTTTTAAAACATTGGCATTTGTCTATTGTTGAAAAATACTATACTGTTCTATAGTGAGTAGAAATATCCGATTGCATGTATGTTCTGTTTAATGAAAACAAAAAATTGTAATGACAATAAGAAAATATCAAAAGTAACTAGATGAGTAGTTATGGACAAGAAAATTCAAATTATGCTTCAACAATAATCATAACAATGGTTATCTTCAAACTTCAAATATCTTCAAAATATCGGTTGTCATTCTGTAGTTGATGAAGATTAAAGAACATTCATTTGATTATTTCATTCTTAATTGTCTGAAAAAAAAGTAAGTGTGCATGGTGTCTGATTGAACTTAGCTTCTAGGATGAAATGTCCTCGGGCTTGATGTGGTGATGGTTTGCGTTTGGTTTCATTTTATATGCCTGATGCTAGGGTAACTGTATGTGAAAAATTACTTGTTTATATTCTGATATTGTTGGAGCCTAATTTCAGACTCTCTCTCCTTCCTCTTAATTGATTATTTTTAGTGCAACCATATGTGAAATATTTTTGTTTTGCATGACTTTAGTGACCTTTCCCCTTTCTTCTGGGTTTTCTTTTTCTCTAGAATAACTCGTGGTTGGGATCACTGATCAGCACAATAATTGGAAATTTAAAGCTTTCGATATCAAACATTCACATCAGATATGAGGATATTGAAAGGTAAAAAAAAGATGTCTCTACTTCATGCGCTTGATTGGTTTGTTTAATAACACAAGTTTCCATTTGCAGCAATCCTGGACATCCATTTGCAGCTGGTGTGAGTTTAGAAAAACTTTCAGCTGTTACAGTAGATGATGATGGGAAGGAGACTTTTATAACCGGCGGTGCACTTGATCGTATTCAGAAGGTCTGCTTCCTACACATTTTATTTCTTTAATGTCCTCATCCCATTCCCCCCTTTGTTACCGGTTATGAAATGGGATCTGTGTTACTGTTGGAAAAGATCCAATTACGTGCATGCTTTTGAACAAATATCAATCACACACAGATTGCGAAGACTGGAGCATTCAACTTGCAAACCTTTTATTGCTGTCAACTGTTCATTTCTACTTCTATTTTTATTTGTTTGTAGGAAAACAAACTTTTAATTGGTAAAGCGATGTTACACTTTTTTTTTTTTTTTAAAAAAAAAAAAACTTTTTCATTAATTAATGTTTTTGGACCACCCCTTCATTGACCAAACAATTTCTTCTGTGCTTTTAGATGGAATTTGACTTCCCTTCTTGACACTATGAATTGGATCAAATTAATGTTTTTGGACCACCCTTTCAAGGGTTGCAAGGCAGACTTATGGACCAACTTCATTTGTGCGGTTTTGTCTAAGATTTAGGAAGGGAGAAATGATCGTGCTTTCAAAAACAGATCAAAGCCATCCAAATATATTCTTGAATCTCCTATTTTTATTGCTCTTCAAGACTTTTATGGCTGATAAGGCATTGATTAAACTTGATGATGACTTTGCCAAACTGGACTTTGATGGAAAATGGAGGAAAATTGGTAAATTTCATTTGAAATTTGAAAACTGGTCTTACAAAGCACATTCTCATCCAACATTCATTGTTGGTTTTGGGGGTTGGCTTTTTCTGAAAAACTTACCTTTGTCTTTCTGGACTTGTTCTAATTTTGAAGCCATTGGTGAAAACCTTGGAGGTTTGGTTAGTATTTATTCTCAAACCTTGAATTTCTTGGATTGCTATGAAGCGCGTATTGAAGTTAAAAGAAATTTGTGATTGGACTTCTAAACATTTTTAACATCAAGTGGGTGTAAAGGCAAGTATGTTCTCTCCTCTCACTTCTCCTTTACTTTGTCAATAGTTCCGGTTTTGGTGGTCACTAGATTGCTGACAAATTATTCATAATATTATATCAACACTCAAAAAAAGTTCTCTCTCTAGAATGTCTCTCTCGCCCCAAACCTTCCCCCCTTCCCCCCTTCCCCCCTTCCCCACTGCACCTCACCATGAACCGTGGACCTTGATGATGGCCAAGAAAAAACCCTCCTCCACTGTTGACTGTAAAACATTCACTATCGCTCCAGATAACATACTCAAAACTGGGCTTACCGCATCACAGAACAACAATGCGATCGATCGTTCTCCTTCAAGCGGCAACCCTGCTCCCTTTAGTGGCTCTCCTCGACTATTTGACAACTAATCGACGCCCCATTCAATAAAAAATTCTTCAAGGAAGATCGTACTAATGGCAATGTATTATGGGTTGAGAAAATTTCGAATAGAAGGAGGCACTGCGTAGAGATCGTAGAATTGAAAAGTAATGGGGGATGTCACAAACTGATTGTCCCAGTAGGACGACGGCTACTTATTGGCATCCTCACCAAAGGAACACAATCAGAAAATGTCAGCCCCAAAACCATTAATCACAATCAACAATCCTCTGTCAACCTCAACATTAACTTACCCCATCCTACATATTGAAGTTACGGAGCGATATTGATGGCAATCCTTTGATTGAACAGAGGATGCGACACTACAGGGAAATATATTGTTATTTCTCTTTCAGATTTTGAGGAACAATTCTCCAACCCATACACCGAATCGGTGTCTACTAGGCAAGGTTCACCGTCACCACTCTCAGTCATACCTCTAGACTTCTATGAGGATGTTCCTGCTCAACAGGCATAGCATTTGGATGAAATCAGTTTGCAAAAATTTAAGGAGGAAACCATATATGAAACATCCGACAGAAAGAAAAATGAAGGGAGCCAAAATACATTGCTTTATCCGAGTTTGCAATCTTTGGCTCCATGGCTTCTAGAAAATGGTCTCTGCATTATGGCCATTCCTAACAAAGCAAAAAAATGGGGGAAAATCCAATTCAAAATTTGCCAAGTTACGAACAGAGTTGAAAAATCTCACATCCACCATTAACTACAACAGGGAACTACATTAGGGGATCTTTACACCTTGTTTTGGAAGGGTTGTCTGCCCCTAAATGATTATCTTATTATGGAATATGGGGGGCCTCTGCTCGAGGAAGAAAAGATGCAGATCAAGGACCACCTCAATAAAGCCAAAGCCACTTTTGTCATCCTACAAGAAACCAATAGGGTAGACATCGATCGAAATTTATTAAATCCATGTAGAACTCGCGTAACATTGCTTGGGCTTCCTTGGATGCAATAAACAAGGCTGGAGGCATCCTAGTCCTTTGGAATCATCCATCTTCCTACATTGGCGAAGTCATTAAAGGTAACCACTCTCTATCTTTGCGCATTACTCTCATGGATGGTTACTCTTTTGGTTAAACGTATATTTTCCATCGAAGGCTAAAGATAGGGATCGACTATGGGAAGAGCTCTATGATCTCTCAATCTTTGTAATGAGCATTGGATTATTGGGGGCGATCTCGTATCTAGTTGGTCTTTTGAAAAATCTAGTGGTAAGTCGAGAACCACTAGCATGGACCTCTTCAACAAATTTGTTGATGATTGCTCTCTCATTGGCCCACCTCTCTCAAATGGCAAGTACCCATGATCCAACTTTAGACGGCTCCCTATGATGACATTAATTGATCGATTCCTGATATTTGAGTCCTGTATTGATAAATATAGAAGCGGTTCGTCAAGCGTCTGCCTCGACCCACATTTGATCATGATCCGATCCAACTCACGCTTGGCATCCAAAAATGGGTTCCCAACTATTTTAAATTTGAAAATATGTGGATGATCCATCGTTCTTTTAACTCTATGTTGTCTAGTTAGTGGAACAGAATCATTTAGCAGGATGAGCGGGTCATGATTGTATTCAAAAGTTAAAAGAACTTTAAACATATACTGAAAGCATGAATCATGATACTTTTGGTTTCACTCAAAAGTATCATGGTTAAAATGTTGGTTTCTTGCTGGAAAATCTTTAATTATTGGGGGGCCTTCATTTTTCAATATTGCTAGCGGATTGCTTCTCGGATCAGATCTCCTCTAGTTAATTTAGTTTGAGTATTTTCTGTAATTGTTTGTTTTGTTTTGCCTGGTCTTGGTTTATGTTGAAATCGTTTTTTCTTGTTACTCTTTTGTATGGTTGAGTTTTAACTTTGGTTTTATTTATCTTGAGGATAGTTTGTTTGGAAAGGATGAGGACGCTAAAGGGGTGACAACCTAGTTGAGATTCTTAGGTGCACCTCCTGATCCTTAGGCCTTTTTGTTCTTTGTATAATTCTCTTATACTTTGAGCATTAGTCTCATTTCATTTTATTAATGAAGAGACTCGTCTCCATTTAAAAAAAAAAAAACTTAATCAATTAAGGATTTCACCAAGATATCCTAATTTTCTGATCCTACCACATCACAAGGTGACCCCTTGCTCCGTTTCTTTTCACCTTGGTGGTTGATTGCCTTAGCAGAATGCTACAACGGGGGTAGACATAGGTCGTATTGAAGGATTCAATGTCAGTAACACAGGGCTCAACATCAATCACTTACAATTTGTGGATCACACTATTCTTTTCTCATTGTATGAACAGGATAAATTTACCAACCTCTTTGCGATTATTGAATCCTTTGAACTGGTCTACGCATTAATCACTCCAAGTCTAAAATCATGGGCATTCACATTGACGGAGACACGGTTGCATCCTTGGCTGCTTCTTTCAGGTGCAAGGTCGGTGATTGGCCCTCCACTTACCTCGGCCTCCCCTTGAATGGTAAAACATATTCAAGTGCATTTTGGGAGCCCATCATTGAGAAGGTGGAAAGGTGCCTCAACATCTGGAATGGTACTTATGTCTCCAAGGGCGGCCGTCTCACTTTAATCCAAGCAACTCTTAGCGACATCCCTACATACTATCTATCCCTCTACAAGATTTCTTCAAAGGCCGTTGACCGAATTGAAAACTTTATAGGAACTTTCTATGGAATGGGTATAATGACAAAAGAGGTATCCACACAATTAGATGGCAGAAAGTTCAACTCCCTATAACTGAGGGGGACCTTGGATTGATTGACTTGAAGATACGGAACAAATGTCTTTTGGCAAAATGGGTTTTGAGATATAACTTTGAGAGAGATGCTCTTTGGAGGCGTCTAATCAATGCTATATATGGTTCCCTATTATAACCATATGTATCGCTCAAATGAAAGATCTCATATACACGAAAAATGAAAGATCTCATATATACAACAAATGAAAGATCTAAGGGCTCATGGACCTATATCGCTCAAATGAAAGATCTCATACATGACAACATTACCCATATGATTGGCAATGGGGCAAATACCTTATTTTGGAGTGATTTGTGGGCTGGCTCCACCCCTCTCAAGATGGTTTTCCCTAGACTTTTTGCTCTTTCTGGACAGAAGGAGGTCTCTGTTGCTGATTGCTGGAATTATGCTTATCAAGCATGGGACCTCGGGCTAAGACGACACCTAAATGAGGTAGAGATTGATGTATGCCCACTATTTTGATTTCCCCTACCAGCCCACGGGGAAAGACACTTGGAAATGGAGCTTAGATAAGACAGGCCAATTTTGATTGAAATCGATTACGCACCACCTCGCCTTTGGTGCCAATAAGTAGAACACTCCCCTTTACAGAAATATTTTGAAAGGTCCCATTCCCAAGAAGATTCGATTCTTCCTATGGGAAGTAAGTCATGGAAGTATTAACACAACATACGTTCTTATTAACTAAAAAGGCCCCTTGAATTGCATCGACCCTAAATTGGTGTGTTCTCTGTCATCCCTATGGAGAGTCAATTATGTATCTTCTAGTTTTCTGCGACTTTGCACAATAATTTTGGGAGAAAATGCTCGCATGCTTTAACTATCATGTGATCTTTCCAAATGACCCTCTCACCTTGTTAAATATGCTCCTTATTGATTTTTATATTTCTTTGTTTCCAATTTTACTAATTCAACTTGTTGCTCATGTCGTGTTTCTGGTTAACAGGTCGTTGAACTCAACCAGTTGGCAGTTTATCTTGATGGTGATATATCCCCTTGGTGTATGGATAAACCGTGGGAGGATTTGCTTCCATCAGAGTGGGACAAAGTACTCCTCTTCTCGCTCTTCTTCACAAGTGTTTGTATCTTTTAATTTGGAGTAGTATTGTGTTTCTGATATCCTATTCCTTTTAGGTATTTCGTTTTGGTACCAAGAATGGGAAACCAGCTGAAGGTCTTGCTGAAAAACATGGCTATATTTTGCAACCGGTGTCTGGATATGCAAGGTATACAAAGTTGCGGGAAAATGATCTTGCAGATAGCCATGAACCTCTACAGAAAGCATCAGTATATTTGGATGACGTGACACTCTGTTTGTCGAAGGTTATAAATATATGTCTGAAACTCCCTAAACTGTAGTTTTGGGTTAGAAACAAATTTTGTTGGACATGGAAGAACTGATGATAACCTTTGATTCAGTTGGACTTATCAATCCTAACTCAAAAGAGGAATTTTGTTAATACGATAGGGGATCCTTCTGAAAATTCTTTTATTGTGGAAGCCTAGCGAGATGTCAAAAGAAAAACAAGAAAAACTTTATTCTAGAAAAGGTCTTTCTGAATGATTATTTTGTATTTCTTTTGCAGAATGGGTATAGGGATATTCTGAAGTTAGTTGATAATTTTGCTGCATTCAATCAGCGATTGAAGTATGCTCATTATCGGCCTCATGTTTCTGTGAAAACTGATCCTAGTTCCTGGTGGAAGTATGCTTTTAATTCAATTTCTGACCAGTTGAAGAAGGGAAGGTAATTGGAGCAGTTGTGCTGTTTTCTCTAAAGTATGCGTCACCATTTGTTATTGAATTAAAATCTTCTCTTATGATAGAAGAAGCATGGGAAAATAAGCTTTTTTTTTTTTTTTTTTTTTTTTTTTTTTTTTTAATTATTTATTTATTTATAATAAACGTATTATTTTTATATATTTTAGACATTTAAGATGCAGTTCTTATTTGAGTTAGGTGATATGTAGTATGTTTAAATAGAAATGGTGTTTTAATCGAACTTTTATTTGAGTTGCATGTAACCTTTCTAAAGATGGTTGAATGTAGAGAAACACCAGGTGACTGGTTTTCTTTTTCTCTGGTTGAGTAAATATTTTGTGTTGCTAATGTGTGGTCAATCATTAGAATGGGCATTATAAAAGGATATATTTTTGAAAAGGAAACAACAAAATTTTCATAGATATAATGAAAAGATTGAATACAAGGATACATAATAAAGCAAAATATAAGACAAGATAAGGGGATCAATAGGCGCACCCGACCATCTCAACAAGGTTGACACTACCCTAGTGCCCTCATCATATCCCATAAGGTACAAGATGAAGATAATAAAGTTTAACATAAAGAGGAAATAATACAATAGTAATCTCTTCAAACCAAGAAATAAAGTAGCCTCTAATCTAGGGAAGTAAAAGCTCTCCAATTGAGACAAATGTCTTGCACCGGGAAGCTTGAAGATGCCTTAGAAAGAGAGATCTAGGTGGATGGATCAAGTCTGGTAGCTTCAAAACGATTTATCCACGATAAGGATTTATCATGAAAAACTCTTTGGTTACTTTTGAACCAAATTCCAGCAAGTAAAGCCTTTACTGCATTTATCCATAGTATATAGGTTCTCTTTTTCAACTTAGGGCCACCCAATATTTGAACAGGTTTACTTTTTCAACTTAGGGCTACCCAGTATTTGAACAACATTATCTTTGAAGGAGGCACCAAATGCCCATTGAAGATTGAAAATGTCAATAAGCTTCTGCCAGCATGCCCTTGAAAAGTGAGATTCTTTATCTGGCAAGTTTTACATGACCGTGCAAGTGCGATGCATCATCACCAAGAAGCTTCCCTAACTCGTTGGGCCGTTTTGCTGTTTCCTTTGTCGGAAGGTGGAGGAAGTTTTGGATTATATTCTTTAGTGCTGCAAGTTTGCTAGTTCTGTTTATTGAGTGGTTTTGCACTGGAGAATGGCAGCCTGAGGGACTTCCAGCATGGCTGGTAATAAAATCGGAGGCTGAAATAACAACACTGCTGACCTGTCCTTCTTTATTAGACTTTTCGAATGCCCCTGATTTATTGGGGGATAGAAAAACTGGTTCGTTTAAAGTTATTCCTTGGCATACCTGCTGCTTTTCTGACGTGTTTAAAACAATTTGGGGGGAAGATAAATCAGCTGAAGGGCTGGTGAGGGGTTGTGACTTTTCCTCTTCTTCCTCTTTATTAAATGAATTGCAGGGGACAACTTTGTTTAATAGTTGAACGGCTGAAATCTTCTTTCTCATCATTAAAGACAAATCTTCATTTTTATTTGTGACCTTTCCCCTTCCTTTCCAACTGTCATCTTGTGACCTTTCCCCTTCGTCTGCTCTGTTTGGCCGGAAAGAACTCGCTGGCTTGGCATTCGACTGTTGAAACTTTTCCGTTGGAGTATTGGGGTTCCTCGAGTAGCTTGGAACCGATAGGTAAGAGGCTAAAAAGGACCAATCTGAATGTAGGGCCAGTGAATCGACCCCTTCATCCTTCAAAACTTGATTTAAACGTAAAATATCTAATGGATTTGAGAACTCATCAATAGAAACTTCACTGGAGTTAATAGCAGGGGATCCGAGCACTTTATATCCCCAAAATTTAAGTAAATACAACAAAGGCTTTCATGTTTAACTTCTATAGTCGCGGGGATGAAACCACATAAATTCCTTTTAACTCTGATTTTGGCTTCTTGAACATTAATGAGATTGAGGGTCTCAGCAACTATACATTCCAGACCACCAAAGTAAGCACCAATGGCTTCAAAAGTACCTCTGCACCAAAAACTCAGAGGAAGGTTTTTGATGCTCAATCAGCCCCAAAGCCTTTTATAACTGTTGGCCTTCCATGCTTCTTCGGATTCCATTTTTCAAAACGAAGGTGAAAAGGGCCAACTTGTTGCCACTGTTCAGTAGGCTCAATCAATTCACTAAGGTCACCTTGTTCAATTCTGATTAGAGCCATATCTGCGTGCAGGGGATTTAAAATGAATTGGAGTTGAAGGAGCCTCTCAACACACTTGCTAATTCCTTCCATTCATTATGGACAAAAAGCCTTTCTACTAACCATAGATTATGGAAGTCTTCTTGGAGGACATCAGAATCCTTTTTAACCCAGAAGCAGGGCTTACTCAGTTTCTTCTTGCTTAGGGCAGGGGACTGGAGATGCGGACTGAAGGATGTTTGATTAGACTGATCTGGTAATGAATCAATGGAGGGATTTTTACCTTTCACTACATCTGAGAAGCTTTTTATTGAAGATGCTTGAAGATTAACTGGTCTGCTTCCAGAAGATGGAGGGACTGAAATAGATTATCTCACCATTTCCTTGAACTCATGCCACCCTGTCACACCATCGCCGTAAGGGATATGAACATTTGTTCTGCCTCCTGATGAAGGCCAGACTGCGCATTCAATGAACCATTGCTTCTTGCTTTGAAACTTAGCTAGCCGGATGAAGCCCTGATCCACTCTTTCCTGAAGGAGGAAAAATTCGAAGGTTGGCCCATTCAAAAGTCTCCCTAAGCTAACAACCAACCATCGTGCTGCTTCTGAAGAGAGGAAGGATTTTTGACCACGCTTCAAATCTTCCAGACAGAAGCCATTCTTGTCCTTCCACATACAAAAATAATGATCTGAGATATGACAACTTTTTAGTTCCATGGTGTTGCGAAAAACCACAACATTCAACTCTTGGAAATAATAGGGCTCAACACCTTCAGCCTGCAAATTCTACTTTCTGGTTGGACCAACACTTACAGGCTAATTGTGGCAATGGAAGTGCTTCATCTTGGAACCAGACCTTTACTGCCTACAAAATATTAAATTTACTATAACCCCGTGACAGCCGGTTTTATATATATATATATGTATATATATATTTTTTTTTTTGAAAAGAAAACAAGCCTTTTCATTAATATTATGAAATGAGACTATTGCTCAAAGTACAAAAAGATATATTTAGAACAAGAGATGGATCAGTAAATGCACCCAAGAATCTCAACTAGATTGACACCCCTTAGCATCTTCATCATATCCAAAAATTCTAACACAAATGAACCAATAATAAATAAAAATAACGAAACAGTCCAACAATGATAGGAGTTGCATGTAACCTTTCTAAAAAAAGCCCAACAATGATAGAACACCAATATTACAGTACAAATGCAAAACTAATCTGTAAATAAAAGCATGCCAATTTAATATTAAATCTTGAATTGAGAAGTCTTTAAAAGGCTTGGAAAGTGTGCACCAAGATGAAGCATTCAAGGGAGCCACTTCAAGCTGGTCGATCCACCCAAGTTGTTTATCATGAAATACCCTTTGATTTCAGCAAGTAATGCCTTAACTGCATTAGCCCAATTAGAATTTGATGAACAATGTCTCTAAAGCCATCAGCAAATAACCGTTAACTTTGGAGGAAAAAAATAATCTCCAAAAGCACTGCATAGCATAGGAGCAGCGAAAAAACAGAAGCAGCAAGTCTTCACCTTCTGCTTCACAAAGAGGACAGATAGATGGGGACAAATACTGGGATGGAAGCTTCCTTTGCATTACCGAGGAGCAGTTTAAATGCCCAAAAATCATGATCCATATTAGAATGTTAACTCTCTGAGGGCTCTTTGACTTCCATAAAGCCTTAAATAACAATTTATCAAAAGGGGATGAAGGTGAAAAATGTGCTGAAAGTGATTTGATGGAGAACTTACCAGATGCTTCTAATGACTAAACCCTCCTAACATAGTTTTTAGATACCCTTATGTCTGAAATTTGCCCAATCAAATTCTGAAATTCAATGATTTCATCATCCTTTAGCAATCTTCGGAATATTTTTTTTTGAAAAGGAAACAACCTTTATTAATCAATAAGATTTAGTACAAGATATGAGTACTTGTAAATAAAGGCAAATACAAAGAACCAAGCAAGAAACCAAAGGATCAGTAGGTGCACTTGGACATCTCAACTAGGTTGACACCCCCATAGCACCCTCATCACATCCAACAAAAATGAAGAGCCATTAGAGGCTAGAAAAAGAAAATACTAATGAGAAAAGACAAGGAAAAGCTTCACAAACTGAAGTTGCAAAGAACTATGCTGCAAAGAGCTAAAATACATCAAGGAAATTAAATCAGTTGAGAATACAAAGGAAAGATAAGTTGCTGCCACTTCCATCGGAACTTCAACTAAGCTTCCAATTGTAAGAACGCCTGCCAATTTAAGCTTATGTCATGCAAAGAATAGGCTTCAAAACATTTAGAAAGCGAGCACCAAAGAGAAGCGTTGAGTTTTGCCGTCTCAAAACGAGCAAACCAAGGAGTTTCCTTCCCATTGAACACTCTTTGGTTTCTATCAAACCAGATTTCAACCAGCACTGCTTTCACCCCATTAATCCATAGTAAATTGGAGTATTTCTTTAGCAGAAAGTAGTTGTTGCACATTGCTTCTAAATGAATTATCGAAGACCCAAGAGGTTGAAGCAATTAAGGAAATCTTTCCAGCAATTGAAGGCAAAACAGCAGTCAAAGAATAGGTGTTGAAGGTCTTCTTCAGCTGATTTACAAAGGAAACACCAATTGGGGGAGATAAAGTAGCAGGGCAACTTTCGTTGCAGCTCCGAGGAACAATTTAGGGTTCCAAAAAGCATTATCCAAACTGTGATATTAACTCGCCTAGGGCTGTTGGTCTTCCAAAGACCCTTTTGAAGACTGGCTGAAATTGGAGGGGTCAAAGAAAGGTGATTAACCAGTGATTTAACTGAGAAAGAGCCATTGGGACCAAAGACGAGTGTCTTCCCTATTGATTAATTTTTGCTTAACCAACAATGCTAGTAAGGATTGGAACTCTAGAATCTCATCTTCTTTTAGGGCTCTTCTGAAGTTGAGTGTCCATGAAGAGGTGTGAGAATCCCAAAAGTGTGATACTGAACTGTTGGGATATGTAGTTAAGCCAAAACGGGAAGGGAATCTGTCTTTTAGATGAGAAGAATCCAGCCAAGGGTCTTGCCAAAATGCAATTCTTGTTCCATTTCCCAAATTAAAAGCTGCCAAATTCTCAACATTCAATCAAGATCTTGAAATACTTATCCAAGGGCTTCGAAGACTGCAATGAACCTTGCCAGAAGTGTGCCAATCAAATTGGCTGCTACCATGGATACTTGTAATAACTTGACTCCATAGGGAGGGTTGCTCTTTCACATATCTCCAACCCCATTTGGCTAGTAGAGCCAAGTTTTTAGCTTTCAAGCCTCCAAGCCCGAGCCCCCCATCTGCTTGTTTTTTAGAGACTAGCTCCCACTTTGCTAAATGATTTACCTTACCCCCTTTATAGCCTTCCCAAAAGAAGTTTCTGATGATCCATTCTATGGCTGAAATCACTTTTTTAGACATCAAAAAAGAGGACATGTAGTAGGTTGGGAGGTTGTAAAGGACTGAATTGCACAAGGTAGCTCTTTCACCTCTTGATAAGTTGTATCTTCTCCACTTGTCAAGTTTTTTGTGTACTTTATCAATGACCGGCTGCCAAAAAGCCAATTTCTTTGGATGCCCCCCAAGAGGGAGGCCCAAATATAAGAAAGGAAGGTGAACTAGTTGACAATTCAGCCTTGAAGCTACTGCCCTCAACTTTGAATCTTCAATATTTACCCCACAAATGGCAGATTTTTCCCAATTAACTTTATGCCCGGAGCACCATTCAAACAAAGTAATGGATTTTTTAAGATTGTCTAGCATGTCATCGTCGTACTTACAAAATAGTAGAGTATCATCAGCAAACTGAAGAATGGAGAGTTGAACCTTATTTTTCCAAACCACAAAGCCTTCAAACAAAGCTTTTTCTCGGATTCTGTCAACCAAAACACTAAGCAAATCACTAACCAAAAGGAAAAGGAAGGGAGAGAGGGGGTCACCTTGTCTAATTCCCCTTGTAGCTTTAATTCTTCCTCTTGGTCTTCCATTAATGAAGATGGAGAACATTGGATTAGAGATACAACCCAAAATCCCAGAGGCCCACTTGGGATGGAAATTCCTCTCATTAAGGGTTTTTTCAAGAAAATCCCAATCCACTCTATCAAAAGCCTTTTCAAGGTCAAGCTTTAAAATCCAACCCTTTTTCTTCTTAAGTTTGGAAATTTCTCTCTTTGTAACTTCCCCTTGATCATTGATTAACTCTGTTATTAAGATTTTCCTTTTCTTGGCTGCAAAGAAACGGTGGAAAAAGGCTGTATTCTCATCCCCCAATTGTACCAATTCAGTTTACTCTTTTGAATAAGATCTCTTTCCTCTGTTTGGTAAAGGGAAATTAAGTCTGCTTTTAGGGAGATTCTTATATCTTCCTCTAGAGAAGGTTCTTCTTGACACTCCATTATCATATCTCTTCTTCGTAATTCTTCTAATAATGCCTCTTCATTACCTTTCTGCTATTTGGTTTTCTCCAAATACCATCCTTTAAGGGCTTGTTTCAGCCTTCTTAATCTGATTGAGAACACAAAACCAGCCCACCCTTGCTGAATTTCCAGACTTAAAGATCTTTCAATAATTCTGCAGCAATCCTTATTAAGTAGCCAACTATTACCAAATCTAAAAGGGGAGGGACTCCATTCGATAACTCCAGCTTCAAACAAAAGAGGAAAGTGGTCAGAAATTGGTCTAGCTTGCCTTGAAACTCTTGAGTTTTCAAAAAGATCATCCCAATTACTTGTGATGAAGAATATGTCAATGAGCGACCTTGAGACTATTTCTCCTTCTCGTGACCAAGAGAATCTTCCATTTGACATAGGAATTTCAAGTAGATTTGCATTTATAATGAAGTTGTTAAATTGTCTGATTTCTCTAGTTGCTCTTCCCATTGGAAATCTTTCTTGTCTTCTTCGGATACAGTTAAAATCCCCACCAATACACCAAACATCTTCACATCTTTCTGCTAATGAGGTTAATTCCACCCACAAATTTCTTCTTTCCCTGTGGTTGTTTGGGCCATAAACATTTGATATCCAACATACTTTCTTACAAATGGTGCTGCATTTTAGTGTTAGTGAGAATTCTGCCTTATGACCTCCAAAACTGAAATCTTGCTTTCATCCCACAAAGATAGGATGCCTCCTGATCTGCCTTGTGCTTCCACAAATGCCCAACCCACCTCCTTTGAACTCCATATACTTTTTATGAATGGAAGGTCGAAGCTGTCCTTTTTTTTTTTTTTGAAGTAGAACAACATCCGGGTTTATTTTTCTCAGGAGTTTCTTTATAACCAATCTTTTTGTTTTATCGCCAAGGCCTCTAATATTCCATGAGATGATCTTCATTTACGATTTTTGTATCAGAACATAAGCAGAAAAGGCAGTAATCAATCCTGACTATGACAGGACAATATCACAAATTTCCAAAAATTGAATTGAGTTCCTGAGGTAAGTCGGAAAGGGTTGGAGGGACTAAAACTTCCGACTCCTGTAACTCTTCATTTTGGAAAAGAAGATTCGGGTTTAATACAACATCGTCTTGGTCTTCATTACCCTTGATTTTGATATTATGGTCCTCAAAGTCTAAATCTTCACTGCTGACACTGACTATTGAGACTTCATCAAAGTCTTGTGATAGTCTTCTTGATTCAGAGAAAAGAGATCCTTGCACAGATGAGAAAGAAGGATCTAAGTTTTTGCCCAATTGAGGAGTGATTGAAGGAGGAAAAGGGAGAGGAGTCACTGACCTTTCTGACTTGTCAAGAGGGATTTGTACCCTGGCGCAACAATCTTCCAACAGATCTGAATTTGCAATTAAAGAACATGATTTAATAGTGGAACTTCTTCTTCTTGCGAAGTATTTGGGAAATGGTTGGAGGAGGTGTGAACTTCGACTATAGTATGCACCTGATTCAGCTTCCAAAGCTTCCAAAATCTTCAAGGACTTTTCAACTTCCGAGGAGGTAAACTGATTAGGGGGAGGCTCTTTTTCTTTTGTCTTTAAGGCAGGTGCCTCTTCGGCATCATCTGAACAAACTGTTTCTTTTATTTGAGAGTGATGCTTCGACTTCCTCGGCTTTCCAAATGAAGTCTTCTTTACTATCGAGCTGGGATTTACTTTCATGCAGAGTGGTTGGTCTTCCTTACAGAATGCTGGTGATTTTGTCACAGTGGGGCCAGATAGATCTGAAGGTGAAAGGTCTGTGTCAGACGAATCAAATTCCTGTCCTTCCAAGAAATTTGAACCGCCGGTCAATGCTGTTTCAGGCTTTTGGATTTTCTTTGGAATATGGACTTTAAGAGGGCTTTTAAATGAGGTGTTTTTAGTGGTAAACAAAGGGACGACTGTTGGAATAATCGAAGGAGTGACTGTTGGACTTCCCATGGGAAAATTTTGAGTTTCTATTGCCTCACTCCTCATTAAAGACTCATTCCTTCTCTCTTTTTAATGACTTCTCTGCCTTCTCTCTCCACCTGTTCACACCTAACCGGTTAGGATCTCCGAAAAGAGTGGCATTTGTTTGGCCGGCCATTTTTTCCGACAAGTTGACTCCAATTTCTTCCGGCACACAAGCCTCCTGAACCAACTTTTCCGGTGAACTGTTATTATTTGCTTCCAAATGATCCATCAAAACCTTTGAAAAAAGGGGATTTCTTGCAAAATTCGAGTGATTTATTACTGTTTCAAGAAAAGACCAGTCTTCAACCTTACTTAAATGGTTTACCCTTTCATCAATCTTGACTTGGTTGAAGCGAGCTAAGTCAACCGGATTGGAGAAATTGTTTTCATTAAGTACCCTCTTAACTTTGCTTGGAGGATCCAAGAACTCTATATCACCGTAGTGTAGAAAAATACTTCCCTTGTTTTCCTCTGATATTTCTATGGTTGCTGGCAGAAAACCACAAAGGTTCTTCTTAACTTGAATCTTAGCTTCAGCCACATTGAGTAGGTTTATTGTTTCAATTGCAATGGCTTCCAGACCTCCAAAGTAGGCACCTATTGCTTCAAAGGTTTACTTGCACCAATAATTCAAAGGCAGGTTTTTAATGGATATCCACCCTCCATATCCTTTTATTGATCTTGGTCGGCTGTGAAGAGATTTGTTCCATCTTTCGAATTTCAGGTGTAGATGTCCTATTCTTTGCCAAATTCCAGGTTGTTCTAGTAAATCTTCCAGAGTCCCCTTTTCCAACTTTAGTAGAGCGGTTTCAGCTGAATTAAGGATATCTGATGGAACATGTATGAAGAATCTTCCTCTAGTCTTAGGCCAAACAACGCACCTTAACAGCCACTTTGAAGAAACACGAATTTTTGATAGCTTTGTTATGCCAGAAGTGTCTTGACCACTTTTTACAAAGAAACTGGAGGTTGGGAGTTTCAAGAGGGCAGAAATGTTCTCTACAAACCAGAGGAGCTGTGATGCAGATAAAGATATATGCTTCTTGGCTTAGCAATCTTCGGAATATAATAGACCATGAAGAGGAATTCTCATCCCAATGATCAGCCATTTATCCCTTATGGAACAAAGCAATCCTATATAATCTTGGATAGCAACTACTCAGAGGCACTGAACCATCCCATAGATCTAAACAGAAAGCAATTCTGTTGCCATTTCCGAGTGTAAATGTAGCTAAAGTATCTACTTTCAGCCAATTTCTAGAAATACTAATCTAATGGCTTCTCAAGTTACCATTTTTCCCCGTCGTGTGCAATTATAGGAGTCCTTCCCATAAATGCTTCAAACAACCTGACATCAGAAAAAAATTTCTTCATCAAGGTACCTTCAGGCCCGTTTAGCTAAAAGAGCTAAATTCTTTGCTCTTAGGCCTCCAAATCCGAGACCCTCATCAACTTGGGGCTGAGTGACCAAATTCCATTTCACCAAATGATTTAAACTTATTTCTTTGGTGTCCTTCCTAGAAAAAGTTCCTCATGATTCTCTCCAAAATTGAGATGACTTTTTCAGGCATTAAAAATAAAGACATATAGTATGTAGGAAGGTTGGATAGAACGAACTTACATAAAGTGGCTCCCCCTCCTCTAGATAGATTGAACCTTCTCCATTTGTCAAGTTTTGTGTGAATCTTATTGATCATTGACTGCCAAAAAGAGAATTGTTTAGGGTACCCCCAAGGGCAAACCAAGATAAGTAAAAGGCAAATGTTCAGCTCTACAATTCAAGGAGCAGTGGGCAGCAGTTTATATATAAATTTTCAGAAGCCTTTCCATATAAATCTTCTGAAAAGAGCTATGGATTCTTTGTTTTGGAGAATCTGACTCTAATTCTTCACTATTAACACTGACAATCAATTCCTCATATGGATCAATATCTAAATACTTGTTCGTTGCTGTAGTATTATTTATATTGCCTTTGATAAACTGGATATTTGAACCAAGGAGTGTAAGAACAGATGGTTTGATAACCTTTGACTTTTGAGACTACTTAGTATTGATTATGTGAGAGGCGTGTTGAAGGGTAGATGACACCGAAAGGCGAACTCAGTCTTCTTCTAACTCATCAAATTTACGCTCTGAAAGTTTAGATGCTAGTGGAAGTGGCTTTTTTCAACTGAAACAGAATGAATGGGTTTTATAAACCATCCAGTTGAGTTACTTGAGATACTTGAGGGCTTCAAGGAAGAACCCTATTGATTATTAAATTTACGCTCTTAAAGTTCAGATGCTACTGGAAGTGGCTTTTTCCAATTGAAATGGATTGAATGAGTTTTATAAACCGTTCAATCGAGTTACTTAAGATACTTGAGGGCTTCAAGGAAGAACCCTACTGATTAAAACATTCTTGAACGTTTGTATGAAGGGAAGACGATCTCTTGTAAGTATCTAAATTTTATTAATGGTAGAAAACAAGGCTGCTAGATTTTCTTCTTCAAACAGACTCTCTTACTTTAATATCCCATTTGCTTCCTTATTAAAAGCTTCCTCTTAGACATTGACTTCCTCATTCATGCCATAAGTTGTTTGCAAAGACGAATCTGGTGCCACGTTTTCATCATCAACCGAACAAGTCTTGGAGGGAAGAAGTTCAGTTATCAAACTCCCTTGCTTTTCCACTTGTAACGACCTAAACTGCTTAAAATTGAGTTCTCGAGGTGTATCCAAATTTCTGAGTGACTCTGTTAGGTATCCAAATCTGTAAACAGTAAAATACCCAACAAGACAATTCCCAAGAAATAGAGCAAGGCTCTAAAATGATTTATTTATATACGTCTAGGGAAAATCACAATGGAAATTACCAACAAGGACGTAAGAAAAATAACCAATAGAACCGTGATAAATCCTAACCTTTCGAGAGGGCTAGTCTCTCCCAAATTCCTGAAAGGAAATTCCCACCAAATTCTTCACACCCTCCTTCCACTCCCACTCCTTCTATTTATAACTAAAATTCATAACAAAGTTACTATCTAATTATTCATATGCCCCTTCTATCCTCCCTACTAATATTCCACTAAATTATTTCAATATATTCCTAATAAGGAGCCTTACAATACTGCCCTTCGAAGACACCTTGTCCTCAAGGTGTACTTCAAAATACAAACACAAAATTGGGCATCTCTCTCTCTCTCTCTCTCTCTCTTTCATGAAATAAAACAGTAAACCCAAAACCATCAGCCTCTTTGAAAGAAATGTCTTCAATTTTGTTAAACAATTTTGGCTTCAACTCTTCATTTGAATTCAGCCCATGACTCCACATTCTTCTTTCTCCAATTCCATTGGCATTCTTCTCCTCTAATGGGCTGGGCCCACTATCAACTTGCTGCCCAAAACAACACAGCAGCCTTCCCTTGAGTAACGCCCACTGCCCATATATCAGATGATGAATATAACAACCTCTTTTATTTTGGATTGCCCCATATGCACAACTCTTCAAAAGTTGGGCCCATAAATCATTATGTTTCTTATAGGTAGCAGTAGGCTTCAAGAAATCCCAGCTCATCACTAATCCAGTATGTTTCTGCAATTTTTTCCAACTTGTTGACCTCACCACCTGACACATCATGTGCATATGAACCTGTTTTTCCTCACAAATATTTCCTCTTCCCCAAGTCTTCTTCTCTGTCCATTGTAGGCCAACTTACTCTGCAAATTTCAGCACATCGTTCGTGAAGCCTTCCCGATGTGCTTGCATCTTCTCCACCAACCACATTCTGACGACCTCCGCTCGTGCATATGCTTTTCCACCCTCGCACAACATCTCCACCGCTGTTTCCATAACTTGCTGGACATCGAACAACAAACTAACATTACCAACCACGATGCTTACCTCGAGGAACACTTGCCCAAGGTTCACTAACAACAACCCCTTAACGCTAGTGGTGGTTGGAAAGGCGTCCATCTTCAATTTTTTTCTTCGTTGGGACCCTGGATTTCTTTAGAATTTTCTTCTTTCCCATTTTGCAATTTCCATCGTTGCCAATTGAATTTTCTTTTCCCACCTCCTTGTTCATCATCTTCTCTAGTCTTTTTGGCAATGATCAGTAGTAAGTGCTTCGATATTGACACTGATTGACAACGTGTGAGCCAAGCACAATGTAGTACGGCTAAGGCTAGTTCCTCCCTGCGGGTTCGGTGTTGCCCAAAATGGGTCGGGTTCTGGATTTAAAACCAAATAACCCCATCTAGGAACCCATCTTCAATTCCTACCACATTTTCTGACTTAGCAAAGGATTGGGCCCCATCCAATCTGATTACAGTTAGACTCTTAACTTCTAACTAATCTTGCCCAACAAGCCCTAGGCCCCTTCCCTTAGCAAAATTCTTTGAGTTCTCCTGAATCAGGTTGGGTTTTAACAGCCCATTAAAATTCAGAAGCCCACATTTAAGTCCCTGAATAATCCATATATTTTCAACTTTTGATAGAAGGTGGGCCTTAACATTCCTGTTTAAATTTGGTCCATTAAGCCACAGCTTGTTCGTGCCATCAATGAAAGACTCGTAGTCCCATCCCTCTTTCACATAAATGATCGACACATGGATGGAATTAGGGCTAGACTTTTCATTTCCTTCCCATATTTGCCATTGCCCATTTCCTTTTTCGCTTTCCTTCCGAATATAATCATGGCCCTCCCAGGTTGCAAACTCACTCGCCCCATCATACAAACACATCAAATCCATAACGTCATGGTTGGCATTCCCTCTCAATTTAGTTGCCTTTCCCATCAACTTTTGACACGTCAGTGGTCCCCATCTGTCATGCAATTGCTCTCTTCCCTCCATCATCACGACTTCTTCTACCATTAACCACTCGGTTGCACTCATTGCCAGCCCTTCCCCTTTGTCGATGGCCCTGACCGTCGTCTGCTTTGCTTTCGGATCCAACAGCTTGGATAGTCGTTGTTCGAACCTGTCCACGCAGTCTTCTCCAATCCTTCGTTTGCAACTTTGCTTCTCG